>NW_017670259.1:1487069-1604000 GCF_001879085.1 Nicotiana attenuata | reverse complement strand
GGCCGCTGTAGCAGCCTCATTCACCACCAAGGGACTAAGACCCTGAACGAATCGCGGAACTCGGGCATCCATGGTCGACACTAACTGAGGAGCATACTTGGACAATCTCGCAAACTCCATATGGTACTCCCAAACACTCATACTGCCCTGCTTGAGGGCCTCAAACTCAGTGGCACGGGCTGCTATCGTCTCAACAGGCGAGAAATGGTCCAGGAATGCATCTACAAACTCATCCCATCTAGCCGGAGGTCTTCCCTTCCCACAGGAATCCTCCCACGTCTCAAACCACGAATACGCCGCTCCCCTCAACCTGTATGAAGCCAACTCAACTCCCTCTGTCTCTGAAGCCTTCATTACTCGAAGGGTCTTATAATTTCATCAAGAGAATCCTGCGGATCGGCCTCTGGGTCTGTGCCTGAGAACTCTGGAGGGGCTAACTGCAGAAACTGGTTGACTCTGGAGCTGGCGGAATCTCCCTGTCCGCTGGAGGATGTAGGGGTATCATGAGATCTCTGGGCCTGAGCGGCCACTAACTGGGTCAACATACGGATGGCTCCTCTAAGGTCCTCATCAGGAACCCCGGGACCGGAAGCTGGAACTGCATCAGAATTAGGAATATCGACGGGAGGGATGGTAGCACCCTCTGCCGCAGCAGGAACAAGAACACTTTGGTCTGGGATAGACGGACCAGGTAGATTCATGACCGGGGAGTCACTCTCACCTACGGCATCAGGTACATGATTCATAGCCTCACTCGGGGTGGCATTGGCCCCAAGGCCGAGTCTAGCTCTCTTCTTAGGTGCCATTACTGGAAAAAAAAATTCGGAACAGAGCACGAGTTAGACATAGACACTTTCATGTTTCACTTCACCGCACGATATAGAATAACAAAGAAGAGGGTAGTTTCCTAAATGTCCATGCAGCCCCCACTTATAGATGTGGTCGACTTCACACCGATAAGTAGGGCTCTACTAGACACGGCTCCGAGACATCCTTGGACCCTTTTAAAACCTTAGGCTCCGATACCAAGTTTGTCACGCCCCAAACCGAGGGACATGACCGGCGCCCAACCGGGTAGCCCAAGTCAAGCGGACCTGGGTGCCTTTCCTATCCCACGTGTTACCCCGTAGTTTCATTGCTCATTAATCAAGGAGTTAGCCATTTATAATTAAAACACCTTTTTACAAAACATACATGGTTAATTAATGAGGTTTACCACTTTCGCCGCCCAGCATATAAAATATGGATTTACATCAGTTCATAACCCACATTTACTGTCTACGGAGCCTCTAAAGATACAACAGGATAATACAGTACTTGCCGGTAATAAGGCTCCGGCTATACCTTACACAAAAACCAAAATAAGACTCCGGAATAAAGGCGGCATGAGCCACGCAGGGCCCCTAGAGGAAAGGGGCTCACCAATACAGCTGACGGAAGATGAAGGGGAGCTACGGTCGGTGGGCTGGAGTACCTGCTACGGATCCACCTACAATCATAACACGAATGTAGCGCCCCCGGCAAAAGGGACGTCAGTACATTTGAATTGTACTGGTATGTATAAACAAACTTTTCCCTGAGTAACCTCAAACCATACTCGGAACCTGACCTTACGAGCTACTAGGTTTTGAGCACAAATTTTTACGGGGCCTTACAATTGGTATCTCCTTAAGCTGAGTTAACCCACCGGCCCGCTGATGCTCAGCTTTTACATCCTGACAATTCAGACATTTAGATACAAAGTCCGCCACACCCCTCTTCATACCGTTCCACCAATAAATTTCCTTGAGATCATGATACATTTTCGTAGAACCTGGGTGCACAGAATACCTGGAATTGTGAGCCTACGCCATTACCCTCTCCCGAAGATTACCCACATCTGGAACGCATAGCCTACCTTGATATCGAAATACACCATCATTGCCATCGAGTGAAAATGCTGAAGTCTTGTTACTCAAAACTGCCTCCTTCATTTGTGCCAATGCTGGATCCATGAACTGCTTTTCCTTGACTTCCGGTACAAGTGATGAATCTGCTCCATTATGCACCATAACTTTCCCCTCGTCTGAGGTCGAAATACAGACCCCCAGACTGGCCAACTGATAAACCTCCCGAGCCAAGGGCTTCTTATCCGCTCCCGAATGAGCCAAACTACCCATAGACTTCCAACTCAGAGCGTCGGCCACCACATTCGCCTTCCCTGGATGGTACAAAATGTTCATATCATAATCCTTGAGCAATTCTAACCACCGTCGCTGCCTTAAATTCAACTCCGTCTGCTTGAACAAATATTGGAGACTCTTGTGGTCCGAGAACACATCCACATGGACCCCATAAAGATAATGCCGCCATATTTTCAAAGCAAACACAACTGCCGCAAGCTCCAAATCATGCGTCGGATAATTCTTCTCGTGATTCTTGAGTTGCCTTGAAGCATACGCTATAACCTTCCCATGTTGCATCAACACACACCCCAAACCAACCCTGGAGGCATCGCAATAAACCACAAATCCTTCCGTGCCTTCCGGCAAGGTCAATATTGGTGCCGAGGTCACCCTTGACTTCAATTCCTAAAAACTTTTCTCACAAGCGTCGGACCATTGGAACTTCACTGCTTTCTGCGTCAACCTAGTCAATGGGGAGGCGAGGGTAGAGAATCCCTCCACAAACCTCCGATAATACCCTGCTAAACCCAAGAAGCTACGGATCTCCGTCGGGGTCGTGGGTCTAGGCTAATCTTTCACTGCTGCAATCTTCTGGGGATCCACCTGAATCCCTTCACTGGAAACAACATGACCCAGAAAGGTAATGGACTCCAACCAAAATTCACATTTCGAAAACTTAGCATACAACTGGTGCTGATGAAGAGTCTGCAGAACTGCCCTGAGGTGATCGGCATGATCCTCTCGGCTCCGCGAATAAACAAGGATGTCATCAATGAAAACAATCACGAAGGAGTCTAGAAATGGCTTGAAGACCCGATTCATAAGATCCATGAAAGCTGCCGGGGCGTTGGTTAGCCCAAAAGACATGACCAAGAATTCAAAGTGACCATAGCGAGTTCTGAAAGCGGTCTTAGGAATATCCTGCTCTCTGATCTTCAATTGGTGATACCCGGACCGTAGATCAATTTTGGAGAAGAACCTTGCACCTTGCAATTGGTCGAACAAATCATCTATCCGAGGCAAAGGATATTTATTCTTGATGGTGACTTTGTTGAGCTGTCGATAATCAATACACATCCAGAGCGACCCATCCTTCTTCCTGACAAAAAGAACCAGAGTACCCCATGGCGACACACTCGGCTGTATGAACCCCTTTTCTAATAGATCCTTCAGTTGCTCCTTTAGCTCCCTTAACTCTGCTGGAGCCATTATGTACGGTGGAATAGATATTGGCTGCGTATCTGGAAATACATCAATCCTAAAATCAACCTCCCTATCTGGCAGAATCCTTGGAAGCTCGTCCTGAAACACTTCAAGAAACTCATTCACGACTGGCACGGACTCGGGGTAGACACTTCTAAAGTGGTGTCCGCCACCTGGACCAAATGATAGATACATCCCTTCTTAATCATCTTTGAAGCCTTAAGGTAGGAAATAAACCTACCCTTCGGCACCACACCATTCCCCTTCCATTCAATAACCGGCTCATTAGGGAAGTCGAGTCTCATGACTCTCGTTCGGCAGTCGAGTTTGGCAAAGCACGAATAAAGCCAGTCCATTCCCATAATCACATCAAAATCCACCATTCCAAGCTCGATAAGATCGGTCGTGGTAACACGACCACATATCGCGACAACACAATTCCTATAAACTCACGCGGTTGTAATAGAATCACCAATCGTAGTCGATACGGAGAATGGCTCATGAAGCTGTTCGGGTTCTATCCCAAAACTTGAAGTAATGAATGGGGTGTCATAAGACAAAGTGGACCCCGGATCAATAAGAGCATAACAATTAATGGCCTGGACGGATAAGATACCTGTAACTACATCTGGAGAAGCCTCTGCACTCTGGCGACCACTCAAAGCATAAAACCCGCTGGGTCCACCTCTACCACAAGCTCCACCCCTAACTACACCGCGCTGAGGCTGGAGGACGCACGGATGATGTGGCGGCTGAAGAACCGGATGACTGAGCAAATCCCCTACCCATGCCCTGACTGGGCGCACGACAGTCCCGCTGGATATGACCTCTCACCCCGCATCTAAAACACATCGGGATATCTAAATAACAATTCTCGGAATGGAACCTCCCACACTTGGGGCATGGAGCCCTCCCCTGCTGCTGTGATCTCCCTCCTGGACGACCGGACTGATGGGGTCTCCTACTGTCTGAACCTGGTCTCAAGTGACTGCTCTACTGATAACTGTGCACAGATGGCGGTGCGCTCACTGAAGACTGAGCATATGACTGTGATGGCCCTGATGGCCCTCTCCCCTGAACTGGTCTCCCTGAGTGACCCACTGATCGGGCCCTGCTGCTACTCTCCCTTTCCGCCCGTATCTTCAACTTTCTAGCCTCTGTGGCCTGAGCGAATCCCACAATCTTTCCAACATTTATATTCGAGTATAAGGCCGCTCGTGGCAGCCTCATTCACCACCAAAGGACTAAGGCCCTGAACGAATCGTGAACTCGAGCCTCCACGGTCGACACTAACTGAGGAGCATACTTGGACAATCTCACAAACTCCATGTGGTACTCCCAAACACTCATACTGCCCTGCTTGAGGACCTCAAACTCAGTGGCATGGGCTGCCATTGTCTCGGCAGGCGAGAAGTGGTCCATAAATACATCTACAAACTCATCCCATCTAGCCGGAGGTCTTCCCTCTCCACGGGAATCCTCCCACATCTCGAACAACGAATACGCTGCTCCCCTCAACCTGTATGAAGCCAACTCAACTCCCTCTGTCTCCGAAGCCTTCATTACCCGAAGGGTCTTATACATCTCATCAAGGAAATCCTGCGGATCGGCCTCTGGTCTGTGCCTGAGAACTCTGGAGGGGCTAACCGTAGAAACTGGTTGACTCTGGAGCTGGCGGAATCTCCCTATCCGCTGGAGGATACAGGGTCATCATGAGATCTCTGGGCCTGAGCAGCCACTAACTGGGTCAACATACAGATGGCTCCTCTAAGGTCCCCATCAGGAACCCCGGGATCGGAAGCTGGAACTGCATCAGAATCAGGAATATCGGCGGGAGTGATGGTAGCACCCTCTGCCGTAGCAGGAACGGGAACACTTTGGTCTGGGATAGATGGGCCAGGTAGATTCAAGACCGGGGAGTCACTCTCTCCCACGGCATCAGGTACATGATTCATAGCCACACTTGGGCTGGCATTGGCCCCAAGGCCGAGTCTAGCTCTCTTCTTAGGTGCCATTACTGAAAAATTCGGAACAGAGCACGAGTTAGACATAGATACTTTCACGTTTCACTTCAACGCACGATATAGAATAACAAAGAAGAGGGTAATTTCCTAAATGTCCATGTAGCCCCCTACTTATAGATGTGGTCGACAACACACCGATAAGAAGGGCTCTACTAGACACAGCTCCGAGACGTCCTAGGACACTTTTAAAACGTTACGCTCTGATACCATGTTTGTCACACCCCAAAACTATGGGGCGCGAGCTGCACTCGACCGGGTAGCCCCAGTCAAGCGTACCTGGGTGCCTTTCCTATCCCACGTGCTACCCCGTGTTTTCATTTCTCATTTATCAAAGGAAATGACTACTTATAATTTAAATACCTTTTTATGAAATATACATAACATACATGGTTACTTAGCGAGGTTTACAAGTTACACTATCCAAATACAAGATACATAAGTACATAACCCACATTTCCTGTCTACGAAGCCTCTAAGGATACAAAAGAGTTATATAATACTTGCCGGTAACAAGGCTCCGGCTATACCTTACACAAATACCAAAAATAAGACTCGGGGAAGAAAAGCAGCATGAGCCACGCAGGTCCCCGAGAGGAAAGGGGCTCACCAATTCAGCTGACGGAAAGTGAAGGAGTGCTACTGTCGGTGGACTGGAGTACCTGCTATTGAACCACCTACAATCATAACACGAATGTAGCGCCCCCGGCAAAAGGGACGTCAGTACATTTTAATTATACTGGTATGTATGAACAAGCTTTACCCCAAGTAGAATCAATCAATACACAAATAACAAACATTAATAGAATCAACAATCAAATGCACACGAAAGGAATAACAAAAGCCAAACAAGTTTCACAATCTCTCCTTTTCCCCTTTCAACATTATTTCATCACATCAATGATTTCACAACTTTCTCATATTTTCATTTCAATAGTGATTATGATCACTTTTCCACCCTTATTACCTCGGCCACCCTTATCACCATAACCCACACCTTATTACTTCGTGTTGCGGCGCGCAACCCGATCCCACCGAACAATCACATTTCACACAACAACAACAACAAATCAAAAAGAATTTTCATAGCCATCAATACAATTTCCATCATATAAAACAACCCGCATACAATTTAAGTCACAACGATAATTGCCCACGACAAGTCACATACGATATTACCACAGTTGGTTCAATTGCATCAATCACGATTTCTTTCCATCATTTGTTACACAGCTTTTACCACATAAACACATTCACACACACACACTTGGTTTGTTGCCATTTACTTACGCCATTATATCGAGAGACTTAACCATCAACATTCAAGGCATATCAATCACAAGAACTCACAAGTAGACCACATAGGTATCACATACCAAATACTCGTAAACCAAACAAGATGACTTTACAAGGGTCAAAGTTAGCCATACATACCTGGAGTCGAATTTCCCTTATTAACTTCTACTTTTAATTCACCAAAAAGCCTAGTACCGTCAATCTAGTTCACAAGTTAACACATATATCCTTGAATTGCAGTTCACAATTACTACCCGAACTTTATTTGGGTGATCAACCGCTCCTTTTTGCAAATCTTTACTCCTACCCAATTCCTCTTACTAGATTTTAGATATTAAAGAACATGCATGTATGGTTCAACTTATATTTTCAAGAATCAATTTATGAGAACCCCCTTTTTGTTTAAATATGAAAACCAATGAAAAAGGGTTGGGGATTTTACCTGCAAGAACGAAGATGAAGATAATTGCTTGAAATTTCCCGACCCGGGTGACTTTGAAAAATCAAATTGATGAAGGTAGGACTTCCTCTCTCAAGGACTCTCTCTCCGCTCTCTCTAGTTTGTTTAGAAAATATGTTAAAATAAGGGGTTGGGGTGTTTTATTGAAGAAGGGGTCGGGTTTAAAATTTAGAAAAATAGGAGCCCCGAGTCAGGTATGCGATCGCATTTGCGATCGCAAAGAAGAAATGCGGCCCGCAGAATGGATCGCAAAAGTGCTCCAAGTATCTGACCCTTCTGTCTGAGTTTGCGGCAGAAATGCGGTCCGCATACGCGTTCTGCGGTCGCATAATGCACCGCATAACTGTCCTTTGCAAAATTCCAAGATGATTATGCGACGACTATGCGGTCCGCATATCAGTTATGCGATCGCATAATGGACCGCATTTTGACCTCAAATTTGACTAACACACTGACTCACTTTGCGGTAGAAATGCAGTCTGCATACTTGATTTGCGACCGCACTCTGAATCGCATAATAGCACTTTTCTGGAAAACATTGATTCTTGATTTTTAAATGCTTAGATTAGTACAAAGGGTCCGAACCGCAGCGAGCTACTAGGTTTTGAGTAGAAATTTTCACGGGGCCTTACATACACGGTTTTAAGGATACGTGATATAACATGATACAAATTAACAAGAATTAGGAAGTATTGAAACTCACAGTTACAGAATAAATGCAAACCACACAAATTATATAGCCTTGGCCCTCGAGTTTGGTTACCCTTTAACCGAATATGTATAAAATGGCTTAAGAACAGAATAACAAGACAATGATAACAAGAGAATGACAGTATATTGCTTTGCATGGCGTGAATATGATGTCTTTACAAATGATCAGACTCCCCTTTATATTGTAGGGGAGTCCTACTCTAAGTACAATTTTATATGAGGTAAGAAATCCCATGATTGGCTAATTAATCGGCCTCTTCTTGATACGTACCGGGATTCACGCTGGATCTTGGTCGATCTCAATTTTAATCGGTCTGAGTCTTAATCAGTCTCAAGGCCACGAGCTTTGCAACTTATCTTTTCATCATAGTTCGATATAAATCGAGGTTGAACTTGGCTTATCGCGATCCAGTCTTGATCAGTCGCACAGAAAGGGCAAGCCCGAATTTGACCGTATACAGACAGTCCTCTCGTTTCTCGGAGAGAAGACGATGAGAAACGACATGAATTTTTCCAATCCCGTCTCGATGTGCCGTGACGTAAGCGACGAGCGTGATTATGACATTAGAGACAAGTGGGTACTAAAATGTCCGGTCAGTTCGGTTACCAAGGCATTAAATGCCTGTTAGTTGTGGGTCGGCCACCATCAGATCTGAACCACCTCCAGCAAGCTATAAGTACCACAACCTTCTTCCACTTAAACTTTTATGCTCAAATTTCTTCACATTGTTGCTTCTCTTCTGAAATCTCTTTGCTTTATAACTCTTGCTCTCATATCTCTTGAATCTAAGCAAATCGCATATCACCCTAATTCCGTCATTTTCTACTTTACAATGGCAAAAACTTCCAAAACCGTACCACAGAATGAGACCGTCTCTTTTTCACAGCTCACCAGCGATGGAGTTGTGGTGGAGCCTCCCCTTGAGGATTTCGTTCCGGGAGGTTGCCCTACTGTCGCCTATTTTAGGATTCAAAAACCTCCTCGGTACCTGGTAGATGCGAACCAGTTTTGAGGTACATATGCACGATAATCGATGACCTCTTTAACAAAGCTAAAGAAGAGTGCCATTGGGTCGATAAACATGTTGTGGTACCTTCGCTTGAGGAGTCGACCACTACCCATGTGGAGGGTTTCCTAAGTGTTGACACTTACCTTTCACATTGGGTCCCTTAGACCCTATCATTGTCGCCTTCTGCAAGAGGTATGACGTGACACTCGGCCAGATCCATCCTTCTTTTTGGAGAATAGTGATCCTTCTCCGATTCTTCGTGTGCAAAATTGAGGGATGTCCTTTCACCGTCGACCACCTTATGCGCCTTTACAGTTCCCGACTCTATTGGAGGGTTGATCAAGTTTGTTCACCAGACCGTTAAGGCCCCGTTTTTTAGCATAGACAAATCTCGCGACCGAGGTTGGATGAGCCGATTTGTCCGAATAAGGACTTTGGACCTAATCCCTGCTGAAGAAATGCCGTATCCTAAGAAATGGAACATGAATCGTGAGTAGTACTTTACCTTTTTAACTTTACTATTTTTACTTCTTATCTCCTTTCCTTATCTATATTTTTTGGTGTTGTAGCTGTGGCCCAAGCGCCGGAGGTGATCCCTGATCTCAAGCAATGGGTCGAGATCCTAGTATTGCGGAGACCGTCCTCCGAGCATTCTTGGATGGAATTATCAAAGGGTCGATGGGAGGCCCGCAATCATGGTAAGCTTCTTTCTTTGAACAGTTATCATTCGGGCCACTTTCTCGAGCTCACTCGTCTTTCTTACTCGGTGGGCCTTGGGAAGGATCTGGAAATGAGGCCCCTATCTGAAGAAGAAATCCTTTCCCAACCATCTGCTCCGAAGCAGGCCAAAGAGAAGAAGAGAAAAGGGGCTCCGAGTCCCCTGTACTCAGAAAAGAAAATGCCAAAGAAAAAACAAGCCCGTAAAACAAAGGGGAGCACTATCACTCTATCTTTAGAATCAGTCCGTCAACTAAGGGACGAGTTCGAAGATGAAGAAGAAGAGGAATCAAATTTGGTAGCTCGTGTGCGGGCTGGTGCTTCGATACAAAAGTCCTCTGTGCCGAAGAAGGTTGATGCAGTAGCCTTGACCGAAGTTCCTGAACCGGAAGGAGTTGAGGCCACTCTGTCTCAAGCTAAGACGGTCGAGGGAGAAACCAGGGTTGAGGCTTCTCCAGTAGATTAAGATATCCCGAGGGACGATCTCGGAGTGATTGATATTTTTGAATCCCCGCAATATTTGGATCCCATGATCGCGAGGCCAATATGTTGGAAGGTCTCTCTTGCGAGGGTCCTTAAGGGGCGGTTGATATCCACGGCTTCTTGGATTGGGTAGAGTTTTCTGCTTTGGGAGGTGTCACCCAGCTTGGTTATTTACCGGTGTCGAAGAAGGCATCGTCATCTGTAACAACCCGACTGGTCATTTTGAGTATCTGCACTTCGCTCGACATTTTGAGGGCTCGAGTATCTCCGCATGATTATTATGACTTGGCTGATTTATCCACTGGGTCAGTCTGGTTGGTTCTTTGCATCTAGTTCTGGTGTAGCATCAATATTTCGATTCATCCTCTTTTTTCAAGGGTTTCATAATTGGACCTTGAACCCATTTCATATGATGGAGTTGTCAGTGTATTGGGCGTGAGAACGGGAACTCCTAGAGCTGCTGGATCGCCTAACTCGGCTCTTACCTCCTTCTACCATCGCCCGCCTCTGATCAGCATTCCAATACACTGAAGCACACATCAGATACGCAGAGCGTAAATCATTGGTGTTGGTTTTCAAGTTATTCGGAATCGATTTGGAAGAATGAACTTCCATATTTAAGCTCTAAGTTGGAAGAGTTGACCAAGTTTGACTTTTAGCATTTGACCTCGGGATGGAGTCCCATTAGTCCCGTTAGTTCCGTTGGGTTATTTTGGACTTATGAGAGCGTTCGGATTGTAATTTGGAGGTCCGTAGTTGAATTAGTCTTGAATTGGTGAAAGTTTAATTTTTAGGAAGTTTGACCGGGAGTGGACTTTTTGATATGGGGTTTGGATTCTGATTTCGGAAGTTGGAGTAGGTCCGTAATGTTAAATTCGACTTGTGTGCAAAATTTGAGGTCAATTGGAGTTGATTTGATATTGTTCGGACGCTTGGTTGCGATTCTAGAAATTCTTGAAGTTTAGTTTGATCTTCATGTGTTTTGGCGTCCGATTCGTGGTTTTAGAGGTTATTTTGATGATATGATCGCGCGAGCCAGTTCGTGTTGTGTTTCCGGACCTGGTTGCATGATTGGTTTGGAGCCTCGGGGTTCGGGTGAGTTTCGGATTGGTTTTGGAATGGCTTTTCATGATTTTTGAGTGCTGGTACTCGTGTCATCCCATTTGCGATATTTTTGTCGCAAGTGAGACTATTGCAATTGCAACAATCGCAATTGCGAAGCAGCCTCGCATTTGCAAAGCTGGGTTGCTGGGGAAAGGACTCGCACTTGCGAAGAATTTGCCTCTTTTGCATGGCCTGTTGAGTTCGCATTTGCGGACTCAGTATCGCATTTGCGATAAAGGCCTAAGCTGGGTTAGTTTGCATTTGCGACCAACTAGTCGCTTTTGCGAGGTCCAGTGTTCCCATTTGCGAACTTTTTGGTCGCATTTACGAAGGCATTTCAGAACTTCGCTTTTGCGATAAATTTTTTGCGTTTGCAGGGTTCGCATTTGCGAACCCTTTGTCGTAAATGCGACATCTGCAGGCTGCATATAGATGAGAATTTCGAGACTTAGCTTCATTTTGTTATATTTTTAACCATAACTTCGATGGGAGTCGATTTTATAAAGGGATTTTCATACCAAATCACCGGGTAAGTACCTCTAATAAATTATCAACTACATTTCATGATTATACATAAGATCTAACATCAAGTTCATGAGAAATCTAGGGAAAATTTTGGGGATTTTGTCAAAGTTTTGAAAAAATGAAAATTTGGGATTTGAGAGTCGAAAAGAATTCAGATTTGAAAACAAAATACATATTTGGACTCGTGAGGTAATGGGTAGTCAAGACCTATCCTTGGACCCGGGTTTTGTCCAGGCGAGCCCGAGGTTTGACTTTTGTTGACTTTTTAGAAATTGTATAAAAATCATAGGTCTATTAAATGAAAATTATTTTCTCTTGCATTGTGTGATGTATTCAAGTCGTCTTTGGCTAGATTGATCAAGTGGAGGTGAATTTGTAAAGGAAAAATCTAAATTTGAGTATTGAGTTAGTCGAATTGAGGTAAGTGTCTTGCCTAACTTTGTTGAGGGAATTTTTCCTACTATTTGACATTGTTTGCTACATGAGGGGGTGATACATATATGAGATGACAAACGTATATGTATGTGCCAGGGTTAATCATGCTCGGAGGTAGATTATGTTACAATTGTGTCTTTTAGAATTACGTGACCTTCTTGCTTCATGCCTTACTTGACTCCTAGATACTATGAACGTAGTATTTAAAGTTAGAAATCAAGACTTAGCTTATCATAACTTGATAAAATTTGATGGGATTCTGAGAATACACTGATGTGTCTAATTCGGTCATCACTATGCGTAGTCATTAATACTTTGCTACAGCCAATATTCGTGAGATACTAGATTCTATACTTTTATTATTGATCATTCGTGAGATTTGTTCAAGTAATTGAATAATACGGTTCTTGAGGGTTATTGAATTATTGTTGGCTTGGAAAGTATTGTTTGGAATATTCATTTAAACACTCTCCTTGACGTTATTTATGTTTCCTTCCTTGGTTGTTGTTGATATATATATGCTTGGTAAGGAAGAGTGTAATGCACGAAGGGTGATGTCGTGCCACATTATTGAGAGTAAAAGCATGAAGGGTGATTTCGTGCCACATTATTGAGAGTAAAAGCACGAAGGGTGATGCCGTGCCATATCATTTGAGAGTTAAAGCACGAAGGGTGATGCCGTGCCATGTCATTTATATTGTTATGCTTTTATATTATCGTGAGATCATGGCACGATGGGTGATTCCGTGTAGGTGAGGATGAGGGACATGCATTATGATGTGATATGTATTTCCCGTGTATACGTTCATGCCTTTACCTTGAGCTGTTATTGTCGTACTTATAGATCTTTTGTGAGCTTTTGTGACTTGTTGTTATTGTCCTTTCCTTGACCTCTATCTCTATTATTGTTGTGTTGCCCATATCTTCTACTTGTTTGACTTGCAAATACTATGCCTACTTGTTGCTGTTATAATTACATCCATGTCATATCTATCGTATTGCACTTTAGTACAAGCCTTTTTTCTATGTTAGTCATTCATGCATTTACTTGTTAATTTGTAAAGATCATGTGTTTCCTTCTTAGTTCTTATACTTGTATCTAGGCCACTACCATGCTAGTTAGTTGAAGTTGATATTCATTGTCTTCCAACTGTTATTAGTCATATGCCTTCCGCCTAGTCTATTACTGTTGCCCATATGTATATCCTCGTTCATTATTGCTACTTGCGTATATTCCTACTTTGTAATTCAAGTTATTGGTATATCCGTCATCTGGTTGGTTCTGATATACGTATATTGGGTGAGATTGAGATAAGAGCACGAAGGGTGTTGCCGTGTAATTGACTTGATATCTGAGTACATTCCTTATGCTATGAAAGTTATGAAGTGACTATCGTGGTTTATTCGTTTCATTCTAAGGAATGAAATGGTCGAGGTATTGGAACATGCTAAATTGTGATCTCTGCTAACACTCGGTTATTGTTTTGCGTATTCGTTTCATGTATTCTTCTCTGTTATATCGTGGTATAGTTCTATTGCTGATTTATGGCGCAGGTTTTATTAGTGAGTATCTTTTAACTAAAAAGCCTCATCACTACTTCGACGAGGTTAGACAAGATACTTACTGAGTACATGGACTCAGTTGTACTCATACTACATTATTGCACCCTGCGTGCAGATTTTCTTTTGGAGCGGAGTTGCTGGTGACGTCGGGAGCTGACCCTAAAGATGTTCGTGCATTCCAGATATAGCTGCCACATGTCCGTGGTAGCTTAGGTCTTGTTAATCTGTTATGTAAATTTGAAACAGATAGTGTAATTAATTGTACCAGCTTTGTAAATTCCAAGTCTTAGAAGTTCATGATTCGTACTACCAGTTCTTGGGTCAATTTGTAAATATTCAGATAATTGTTTATTGTTTTCCTATAAATCTCATTTGGATCGTATTTTTTGTTAGTTGGCTTACCTAGCGAATCGAGTTTGGTGCCATCACGACTAGTAGTTTTTGGGTCATGACAGCATCGGGCGCTAGTGGGTCTTCATCAACCCAAAACAAGTGGACCGATTCCCGGCCCCAAGTGTTAACCCTGATCGTAAGCGCAACATAGTGCTTTCTGTCCCGGAGGATGCTCGGGTCTTCTCTCCCCCTATGGGGATTGCTAGCTACCTTAGATGCTTGGTGACTGAGGAAGACCAAGCCGTGATGAAAGCGCTAGGAGCCGCTTGCCTGTTCAACGAGGCCCAACATGCTCTAATTGGGTAACTTCGAGGGCCATTCTATTATCTCTTTTAAACTTGGAGTTGTAGGTAATTCTAACATCTTCTTCCTTGCTTATAGGCTTCGATGTTGTATCACGAGGATTTCCTTTGAATCCGGGAGGAGCACGAGGCCGAGGTTCGAGACCTCACTAAGAGAAATGACACCTACAAGCTTCTCAGTGAGAAGCTTCAGGTAGATTTAGTGATGGCTCAGGATGAACATGCCGAGATGGCCGAGCAGGTATTCTGAGTGCTTCACGATAGTGAAGATGAACTAGAGATAACAACTAACGATCCAATTCAGCAGGTCCGTCAGAGGCTCGAACAGATCGAGGATCTTCAGAAACAAATAGATGCAATTTGAGCCGAGGTCGAAGAGTTCTAGAAGAATATTGATGTCTTAGCCTCGAAAAAGGAGGTCGTCCAAGCAGAGTTAGAGTTGGCCGAATTCCAGCTCCGGGTTGCAAGAGAGTGAACCTCGGTGCAAGCAAAGAAAATAGAGGATCTTCGGTACCAATTAACAAACTTGGTCAATGAGTGAAGCGGCCAAATCTGAGGCGGCCTTGGCCAACACCAAAGCCAATGCTAATGCGACTCAGTATAAGGTCGACGTTCAAGTCATTCAGGTGCAGGCCAAGAGCATGGTGGATCATGCAAAGTGGCAAGCTCGAAGGGAAACCCTCGAGGAAGTTCGTGCTTAGGGCTTCGATATGCAGGCTGCACTCGAGAGTGCCAAAGCAGAGGAAGCTAGGGCTCGTAAGCTAGCCATTCCCGAGATAGTTTAAGTGAGTCTGAAGGCAGAGAATATTTCAAGGATGGAGATGCTACCTCTGACAAAGACTAGGCCACTTAGCCCTTTATGTTTTTTGTTTTTCTTTTGCATCCTTTTGAGGCCATTTCGGCCATTGTAGATTTTGTATTAGGCCGATTTGGCCTTTGTTAAATAGTATTGTATATAAATATAAGGCTTTCTTTCCCTTTCAGCTCTCAAATTTTTTCCTTTGATTTATTTTTTTAATTCACAAAGGTTGGAATGCCTTAGCATGAAACAATAAGGTTGTGTTCGAGGGTTCGAACAAACCTTGCCTTTATTGACTTTCTGGGTTAAGGCGTTATCGGGGTTTGATGTTACTAAAGTGTTCTCCCGAGGGTATCATTTTTTTTAAGCAAATCCACTAGGCAGTAGCCTAGGGCTAGTTTTATTAATAATAAAAGCAAAAAAGAACCACATAGGAAGAGTACAAATAAGGGGTACAATAGCACCAGTAGTGTTGCCTCTATGCCTTGGCTATTTAATCACTCCTCTGTGCCTCACATTGCCCTTATGGCAGTCTCATGTAGAGGAATCATGGGGTAGCTGTCGGCGAAGTCTCACGAGGGCATATGATCTCATAGCCATTTGGATATTTTTCCAAAGGCATATGACAAAAGCAACATAAACTGGGCTAAACCTTACCTTACTAATCCTATTGAGGCATAGAAAAAGCCTCACCTACTAACAAGCATGTAAAAAGAAAGAACTAGCTAAACCGGTTCTCCCTAGGGTATCCTTAGAACCGGTTGTGAAAGAATTTTCTTTTTTCTTTTTGAAGGCCTATTTTTGTTACGAATTTCGGACATCCCCGAACCGCGTTAAATTGGCCGTAGCCTTTTAGTTCGGGCGTAGCCACGTGATCTTGCTTTCCCAAGTTATCCTAGCTTTCCTAAGATAACAGTCCTCGGGTGGGTATGGTCGTGGCCTTTAAAATTCGGGGGTTGCCTAAGAGGTCTTATGCCCCCGACGCTCAATAGTTCGAGTTTATTTTCTGGATGGCAGTCCCCTAGTGTGGGAGTGATCATCCAAACTCTGGTTATAATTGGCACTTGAGTTCGTTTGCATAATAGATCAAAAGTACAAAATTGTAAAGTAGAAAAAAAATTCTAAGGCATGAGATAATTGCAAGGAAAAATACTTCTCTTTACTCTTGTGAAAAATGATTACATATGCATACATATTTTGTGCCAGGGCTCGAGCAACCTATGTGGGCATGGTTTGTTTGACCGTTTAGCCCTTACAACAAATCTCACCTATCGATATGAAGTAATTTCCTCGCAACAAAGTTGACATCCAAGGGCAATGCCCCCCAGTACTGGAGGTTTATTGTAGAGGAACCTCGGATACTATTAGTGTTGTCTTTGACACCGATTCGCGATCGGCCTTCGATTCTAAGTTAGCACGATCCACTGTTGCCTCGTTAAAAACCTTGCTAAAAAACCCATTTGAGACAAAAATGATTTAAGGGAAAAAGAGTGAAATACGTGCTTTCAAACCTAAACTCTTTGTGCTGCTCCTTGTCGATAACCTGCAACAGTTAGTCAAAAAATAGAAAGAATTGAAATGAGGTCGTACCTTAATGGTAATATCATATAAGATGAGTTACGTTCCAATTGGTCGGTAGTTGTTCTCCGTCCATCATTTCGAGGTTATAGGACCCTTTCCCTGTGATCTCAAGAATCCGGTACGGCCCTTCCCAGTTTGGACCCAATTTCCCTTCGTTTGGTTTTCGGGTGTTTAATGTGACTTCCTCAGCGCTAAGTCCCAACATTAAAATATCGAAGGTTGGCCCTTCGATTTTAATACCTTTCGAACCGTTACTTTTGGGCAGCCACTCGAACAAAGGCAACTTAACGCCTTTCGTCCAATAGCTCTAGGCTTGTATTTATGGCCTCATTATTTGATTCCCTCATTGCATATCGGAATCTGATACTCAGCTACCCGACTTTGACCGTATTAAATCTTTAGCACCATAAACCAATGAGAACGGGGTGGCCCCGGTACTGGATTTCAAAGTTATGCGATACGCCTAGAGAACTTCGGGCAAGATCTCTCTCCATTTCCCCTTGGCGTCAGTCAACCTTTTCTTGAGGTTTTGGATTATGGTTTTGTTGGTCGAATCGGCTTGTCCATTCCCACTAGGGTGATAAGGTGTTGATAAGATCCTTTTGATCTTATGGTCTTCGAGAAATTTGGTCACCTTGCGGCCAATAAACTGTTTTCCTTTGTCACATGCAATTTCAGATGGTATTCCGAATCGACCTATAATGTGGTCCCAAATGAAGTCGATGACTTCCTTTTTCCTGATATTCTGGTAGTCCTGTGCTTCAACCCACTTAGAGAAATAGTCAGTCATAAACAAAACAAATTGAGCCTTACCTGGTGCCAATGGAAGAGAGCCGACGATGTCCATCCCCCACTTCATGAACAACCACAGCAATAAAACCGAATGCAGCAACTCCCCGGGTTGATGAATCATCGGAGCATGTCTTTTATTTTTATAACATTTTTGCACAAACTCCTTCGCATCTTTTTCCATATCGACCCAGTAATAGTCGACTCTGATTACCTTTCGAACCAATGATTCCGTGCCTGAGTGGTTCCCGCATGTGCCTTCATGGACTTCCCTCAAAACGTACTCGGTATTTCCCGGTCCCAGACATATTGCTAGCGGACTGTCGAACGTTCTCCTAAGTAAGGTTCCATCTTCGAACAAGCTAAATCGGGCTGCCTTTGTGCGCAGGGCCCTCGATTCCTTTGAATCTGAGGGATGTTTTCCGGTCTTCAAATACTCTATGTATTTATTTCTCCAATCCTAAGTCAAGCTTGTGGAGTTTATTTCGGCGTGACCTTCTTCTACTACCGACCTTATAAGCTGTACGACTGCCCCCGAGTTGAGCTCGTTGTCCTCAACTGATGATCCCAAGTTCGCGAGGGCATCGACCTTACTGTTTTGATCTCAGGGCACGTGCTGCAAGGTCTACTCTTTGAACCGATGTAGTGTTACATGTAGCTTGTCTAGGTATCTTTACATTCGCTCATCTCTTACTTCGAACATTCTGTTTACTTGCTTCACTACATGGAGGGAGTCACATTTAGCAACAATCACCTCCGCCCCCAAGCCTTTGACCAGTTCGAGTCCTACAAGCACGGCCTCATATTTGGCCTCGTTGCTAGTCAATTTTACAGTTCTAATAGATTGTCTAACTATAT
Source organism: Nicotiana attenuata (assembly GCF_001879085.1). Classification (NCBI taxonomy): domain Eukaryota; kingdom Viridiplantae; phylum Streptophyta; class Magnoliopsida; order Solanales; family Solanaceae; genus Nicotiana; species Nicotiana attenuata. Next base: position 1,585,585 of record NW_017670259.1, on the reverse strand, counting down.
TGCCTGTGGGTGGCTTCAGTACGATGCCAAGTCCGAACCCTTTTACGTTCGAGCCACCATCCGTAAAGAGGGTACAGAGATGTTCCCGAGTTTATCAACAACTTTCTTTCGACTTCAGGTATTAGGGCCGGTGCAAAGTTGGCCACGAAATCTACCAAAATTTGAGATTTGATGGCTGTTCAGGGTTAATATTCGATATCGTACCCGCTGATTTCTACGACCCATTTGGCCATCCGACCCGAGAGTTCGGTCTTATGCATTATATTTCGTAAAGGGTAGGTTTTCACAACACATATAGGATGGCACTGAAAATACGGTTTCAGTTTCCTAGAGGAACCCTAGCAAGGCGAGTGCCAATTTTTCTAGGTGAGGCTATCTAGTTTCGGCCTCACCTAAGGTCCTAGTGACATAATAAATTGGAAATTGCGTACCTTGTTCTTCTTGGACTAGGACTCCACTTACCGCTATCTTCGATACCCGCAAGTTACAAGTACAATCATTCGTCCGCCCTCGGCGTGTGAAGCAATGGTGGGCTCGACAAGTATCACTTAAGTTCCTCTAAAGCTCGTTGATATTATGTGAAGTTGTTTTTCTTTTTCCGCAACAAAAAGTCGATGACTTTTATCGGACGACCTCGAGATGAATCGCCCCAAGGCTGCAATGCGTCCGGTTAGCCTTTGGACATCCTTCACATAATTATCTACTACCGTGATATCCCTGATAGCTTTGATATTATCAGGGTTAATCTTGATCCCTCGATTAGATACCATGAATCCGAGAAACTTGCCAGACCCGACCCCGAATGCACTTTATTCTGGATTCAACTTCATGTTGTACTTCTTTAACATACTGAAGGTTTCCTGCAAATGCTTTAAATGGTCCTCTGCTCGTAGGGACTTAACTAGCATATTGTCAATTTAAACTTCCATGGTTTTTCCTATTTGTTCTTCGAACATTTAGTTTACTAGTCGTTGGTAAGTGGCACCAGTATTTTTTTAATCCGAATGGCATTATGTTATAGCAGTACGTGCCATATTTAGTGATGAAAGAGGTTTTTTCTTGGTCGCCCCCGGGTTCATCCGTATTTGGTTGCACCCGGAATAGGCATCGAGAAAACATAGAGTCTCGTGGCCGGTCCTGGCGTCGATCATGCGATCGATGTTAGGCAAAGGGAAAGAATCTTTGGGGCATGCTTTATTTAGGTCTTTATAATCTACACACATTCTTAGTTTGTTCCCTTTCTTAGGAACCACGACTACGTTCGCTAATCGTTCTGGGTATTTGACCTCCCGGATGGACCCCATTTTAAGGAGCTTAGTTACCTTGTCCTTGATGAAGGCATGTTTGATCTCGAAGTAGGGTCTCCTTTTTTGTTTCAGCGGGCGGAACTTTGTGTCCAAGCTCAGTTTGTGAGTAGTGATTTCTGGTGGGATCCCTATCATATCGAGGTGGGACCAAGCAAAACAATCCATGTTAGCTATAAGAAATTGAATAAGTTTCTTCTTGAGCTCGAGATTTAACCCCGTGCTCAAGTATACCTTCCGATCGGGTAGATGTTCAATCAGCACGACCTGCTCTAGTTCTTCAGCCATTGACTTGGTAGCGTCGGAATCATCAGGGGCGATAAAAGATCGAGGAACCCCGAAATCATCATCTTCGTCAATCTCGTGCTTGTCCAATTGGGTCGAAACTGGCATTGGTAATTGCTATTTGGCTACCTGTTTTGCTTTCAAACTTGATTCCTTTCTCGATGAGAGTGTTGATATCGGAATTACTTCATCGACCGCAAACATCTCCTTCGTGGCCGGTTGTTCCCCGCAAACCTTCTTTATCCCCTCTGGTGTTTGAAATTTTAATACATGGTAGAGGGTCGAAGGTACAACCCTTATGTTGTGGATCCATGGTCTCTCGAACAGGGCATTGTATCGCATGTCCCCATCGATTCAATAGAACTTGGTTTCCTGGATGGTACCGACAATGTTATTTCTCCCTTAGTAGTTTCGTAAGCCATGTTGAATCCATTCAGTACTCGGGCCACTGGTACGATCTAGTCTTGCAGGCCGAGTTGTTCTACGACCCTTGATCGAATTATGTTTCCCGAGCTACATGGATCAATTAGCACACGTTTAACTCTAGTTTTATTCATAAGTACAGAGATTACCAGTGCATCATTATGAAGTTGCATGATTCCTTCCACATTTCGTCGTTGAAAGATAAAGTCCTTTCTGGTAAGTAATCCCGAGTTCGTTTTTCTATTGTGATTGACACTTTGGTACGTTTCATCATCGGACCTTAGGGAATATCGACCCCTCCAATGATCGTATGGATGACGTGCTGGGGTTCGTCCTGTCCGCTTTGTTTGTTGGAAGCTCTATTTCTGAAGTGATTCTTAGCTCGTTCACTCAGAAATTCTCGAAGATGACTGTTGTTGAACAAACGGGCTACTTCCTCTCTTAGTTATCGACAATCCTCCATCCTGTGGCCATGTGTGCCATGATATTTGCATATTTGGTTGGGACCCATTGTGTTGTATCAGTTTGCAAGGGTTGAGGCCACTTGGTATCTTTGATGCGTCCAATGGCCGATACGAAGGCAGTTGCGTACACATTAAAGTTGTACTCCAACAGTCGTGGTGCTTCTTTGGCACCGATAGATCTATCGAAGCCATTTTTACTCATGAGACCCCGTGAACTTTGACCTCGATGATTTCTCGGTTCATTCCGTGCAGAATTTTGCCCAGATTTGCTGCCTCTTCGGCCTCCATTATACGGTTGATATCGATATCTATTCGACCTTGGTTCTCAGTCGATATCCCTCTTGATTCTATATACGGGTCTGATAGGATAAACAGATCCAGAAGGAGCCCCCAGTTGATCATCCTCGACCCTGATCTTCGACTAATACCAATTGTGCACATCGGCCCAAGTGCCAGCTAGGTATTCGATCAAATTCCGCTTCAACTGCCGTGAAGCCACTGAACTTCGAATGTTGAGACCTTGAGTGAAAGCTTGAAAAGCCCAATCGTTGGTGACCGGTGGCAAATCTATCTGTTCCATCTGGAATTGAGACACGAATTCTCTAAGCATCTCGTTGTTCTTCTGCCTTACCTAGAAAAGGTCCAACTTCTTGGTTGCGACCTTAATGGCCCCGACGTGTGCCTTTACGAAAGAATCTACAAGCATAGCAAACGTGTCAATAGAATTAGGCGGTAAATTATGATACCATATCATAGCACCCTTCGATAGAGTCTCCTCGAGTTTCTTCAGCAAGACGGATTCGATCTCGTTATCTTCCAAGTCATTTCCTTTGATAGCACACGTATAGGAGGTGACATGTTTGTTTGGAGCAGTCGTCCCATTATACTAAGGAATAATGGGTATATGGAACTTCTTGGGGATTGGCTTCGGAGCCGCACTCGGGGGGAAAGGTTTTTGTACAAACTTTTTGGAATCTAGTCCTTTCAATATTGGTGGTGCCCCTAGGTTTTGGCGACCCTGGAGTTATTGATTTCCACCTTCTTGTCGTTTTCCTCGATCTTCTTTTCCCCTGTTTCAATTCACTTTGTCAGTTCTTCGAGCATCTTTATGATAGCAGGATTGGTCTCCGATTCCTTCTCGTTTGACTTCTTCGAAACCGATTCGACCATGTTTATGATTTCCTGGGACGGCTCGGGTTCGTCCCTGCTCGGTGTGTGGTTATGATTTCGGAGCTGGGCTATTAAAGCCTGTTGAGCCTGCAACAATTCAAAGATCACCCACAAGTTGATCCCGCCATCATCACCGCCACGTGCGCTATAACTAGCTGATCCGGCATCCCTAAAGGCGCTTCTTTCGGGATCAGCGGCTAAATTTTCATTGATGGCTACATATGAACTGATGTCGATTGGATCTACAACTGGAATTCCATCGAGGCCAGCAGGGGTACATTGTTTCCTAGTGCAATGTTCTCATTTTCACCGTAGTGGCTGAGATCATTGTCAATGTGTTGAGGTGCAGACTGAGAGTTTGACATTTTTTAATCTTGTAATCAAAGACACTTCAAAGAACAAGTGTAAAATAGTGTGTGTTACGAAAGTTTGTACCAGGTAACCATTATTATCCTTAGCCCCACGGTGGGCACCAAACTGTTTACCCTAAAATTGGATAACAATTGAATACGCGGTTTTAAGGATATGTGATATAACTTGGTACAAATTAAGAAGAATAAGCTAGTATTGAACCATATATTTAAAAAATAAATGCAAACCACACAAATTGTACAGCCTTGGCCCTCGAGTTCGGTCACCCTTGAACCGAATATGTATCAAATGGCTTAAGAACATAATAACAAGACAATGATAACTAGAGAATGACAGTATATTGCTTTGTATTACGTAAATATGATGTTTTTACAAATGATCAGACTCCCCTTTATATAGTAGGGGAGTCCTAATTTAATAGGGGAGTCCTACTATCACGACCCAAGTTCTCCCTCTGTGAACTGTCGTGACGGCACCTAGTTTCTACGACTAGGTAAGCCTAACAACTTGCAAAAAATGGATTAAAGATACAAAACTAACAATTTTCTCAGTGTTCTAACTCCAGAAGTCTAAACGAAAGAAAAATACAAGAAATCTATAACTGAAGGGAGAATAGAGAAGGACTTCTAGGTCTGCGGACGCGGCAGATATACCTCGAAGTCTCTGGATCGCCTCGCCTCATGGATATTATGGCTAAGCAGAAAAACCTACATCTGCACATGAAAACATGTGCAGGAAAGGGCATGAGTACACCACATCCGTACCCAGTAAGTGCCAAGCCTAACCTCGGTCGAGTAGTGACGAGATCAGGCCAGGGCCCTACTGGTTATATATAACAAGGTAAAATAGTAAGAAATGTGACAGTATAACTAAAATACTAAGATTCAATAAAAATGAAATCACAGAAAGAATAACTCAGTACACAGCGATATCAACAGGAGATCTCCCAGGATAACATCCCGTAGTCCCAAATGTAAATGTGCAGAGGATCTCCCAGGATACCGTCCCGTAGTCCAAATCGTAAATGTGCGCGGGGATCTCCCAGAATACCGTTCCGTAGTCCCAAAGTAAATATCCAGTACAGGGGGATCTCCCGAGATACCGTCCCGTAGTCCCAAATATAAATGTGCAGGAGGATCTCACGGAATACCAACCGCAGTCCCAAAGTAAACATGTAGGGGGATCTCCCGGAATACCGTTCCGTAGTCCCAAAGTAAATACACAATAGTATCAACAAGAAATCGATAGTTCTATTCAGTTCGTATCAAGAAATAGTAGTTCCAACTCTAAACATGCTACACAGAATCCAAGTAAGCAGTTAAAGCAGATAAACAGTTAAGTCACATAAGCATGCTTTCCTAAGGTAAACAGGAAGCTTCACATACTAGTATTGTTCAATTAAAGAAAAAACATAGATATTTACTTAATGAAAACAGGGTTTTTCAACAATTAGCACGTGTACGCACTCGTCACCTCGCGTACACGGCATTCATATAACAACAGTACCAAAATCTTGAGGAGAATTCCCCTACACAAGATTAGGCAGGTCACTTACCTCGAACCAAGCTCAAAATCAATCCGATATCACATCCTTGCCACGAGTATCCAACTCCGAGTGGCCCAAATCTAATCAAATCAATTTCATAATGTAAATATAACAATAAGCAACTAATTTAGCTAATGAAATCAAAGCTAAGGCAAGAAAATAGAAAAACGCCCAAAAATCCTCCCCGGGCCCACATCTCGGAATCGGGTAAAAGTCACAAATTATGAACACCCATTTACTTACGAGTCTAACCATACCAAATTCACTCAAATCCGATACCAAAATGTCGATCAAAATCCCAAAATTCAGCCTAAGAACTTTTCTCGATTTTCCCAATTTTTCACCCCAAATCCGAAATTAACTGATGAAATTAAGCTGATATTAATGGGATATAATCAAAAAGGAGTTAGGAATCATTACCCACAAACTTCCTCCGAAAATCTCTCCAAATTTCGCCTTCTACGGAGCTCCCAATCAATTTTTGAAGTTATGAACTCAAACCCTCGATTTTGGAATTTTAAATTCTGCCTAGATGCGTTCTTCTTCGCGAACGCGAGACTACCATCGCGAACGCGATGAACAAAATCCCACTGGCCCAAATTCCTCTTTTGCGAACGCGAGGGTGCTCTCGCGAACGCGTAGCTTACACTGGCGGACCTTTCGCGAATGCGAGGACCATGTCGCGAACACGTAGGCTAAAGGGTCCACACCTTCGCTAACGAGGGAGCATCATCGCGAACGCGAAGTCTGACCGCCCTCGCGAACGCGATGAATGATTTATGTGCAACAAAACACCAGAAAATCTGCCACTTCTCTAAGTCCAAAAATGGCTCGTTGAGCATCCGAAACACACCCGAGGCCCCCGGAACCTCAACCAAACATACCAACCAATCCGAAAACACCATACGGACTTAGTCGAGACCTCAAATCACCTCAAACAACGCTAAAGCCACGAATCCCCCTCCAATCCAAACTAAATGAACTTGAAGTTTCAAAATCCTACAACTGATGCCGAAGCCAACCAAAACACATCCGATTGATCCCAAATTTTGCACACAAGTCATATTAAACACTACGGACCTATTCCAACTTCCGGAATCGGATTCCGACCCAGGTATCAAAATTTCACTATCGGCACGAAAACTCCAAAAATTCAACTTTCGGCATTTTAAGCCTAAATAAGCTACGGACCTCAAAAACACAATCCGGATACGCCCCTAAGCCCGAAATCACCCAACAGAGCTAACGGAATCGACGGAGTTCCATTACGGACCCGTCTTCACACTGCTCCAACTACGGTCCAAATTCTGAGACTTAAGCTCTCATTTAAGGACTAAGTGTCCCAAAACACTCCGAAACTCAAGATGAACCATCCCGGCAAATCACAATAATAGAAAACGACATGGGGGATGCAGTTAATAGGGGATCGGGGCGTTAATTCTCAAAACAACCGGCCAGGTCGTTACATCCTCCCCCTCTTAAAACATTCGTTCGTCCTCGAACGAGCATAGAGACATAACTTCAGTGGTGAAAAGATGAGGGTAACGACTGCGCAAATCCTGCTCGGTCTCCCAAGTCGCCTCCTCGACCGGCTGACAACGCCACTGAACCTTTACTGATTCAATGCTCTTTGACTTCAGCTTTCGGACCTGCCTGTCCAATATAGCCATTGGCTCCTCAACATTAGATAGATCCTTGTCCAAATGGACTGAAGTGAAATCTAATACGTGCGATGGATCGCCGTGATACCTCCGAAACATCGAAACATGAAACACTAGATGAGCTTCTGCCCAGCTGGGAGGTAAGGCAAACTCATAAGCAACCTCCCAACACGTCGCAATACCTTAAAGGGGCTAATAAACCTTGGGCTCAATTTTCCCTTCTTCCCAAATCTAATAAAGCCCTTCGTAGGCGAAACCCGAAGCAAGACCCGCTCTCCAACCATAAATGGAACATCGCGAACCTTCCGGCCCGCATAGCTCTTCTGTCTAGACTGGGCTGTGCGAAGTCTATCCTGAATCACCTTAACATTCTCCAAAGTGTCCTGAACCAAGTCTATGACCAATAATCTGGCCTCACTCGGCTCGAACCAACCCACCGGGGATCTACGCCGCCTACCATACAAAGCCTCATGCGGGTGCCATCTAAATGCTGGACTAGTAACTGTTGTTGTAGGCAAACTCCGCAAGTGGTAAGAACTGATCCCAAGAACCTCCAAACTCCATCACCCACGCACGGAGCATATCCTCAAGAATCTGAATAGTGCACTCGGACTGTCCGTCCGTCTGGGGGTTAAATGTTGTGCTCAACTCCACCCGAGTCCAACACATGCTGTAAGACCCTCTAGAACCATGATGTGAACTAAGTACCCCTATCTGAAATGATGGAAACTGGAATACCATGCAGACGAACAATCTCCTAGATATAAATCTCAGCCAACCGCTCTGAAGAATAAGTGGTACACACAGGAATGAAGTGTGTGAACTTGGTCAACCGATCCACAATCACCCAAATGGCATCAAACTTCCTCAAAGTCCGTGGGAGTCCAACTACGAAGTCCATGGTGATCCGCTCCCACTTCCACTCCGGAATCTCTATCTGCTGGAGCAAGCCACCCGGTCTCTGATACTCGTACTTCACCTGATGACAATTGAGGCATCGAGCTAGAAACCCAATTATATCTTTCTTCATCCTCCTCCACCAATAGTGCTGGCTCAAATCCTTGTACATCTTCGCGGCACCCGGATGGAAGGAATACCGTGAACTGTGGGCCTCTTCCAAAATCAACTCCCGAAGCCCATCAACATTGGGTACACATAACCGACCCTGCATCCTCAATACCCCGTCATCACCAATGGTCACATCTCTGGCATCACCATGCTAAACCTTGTCCTTGAGGACAAACAAATGAGGGTCATCATATTGACGCTCCTTGATATGATCAGACAAGGAAGACCGAGAAACCACACAAGCTAGGACCCGAGTGGGCTCCGAAATATCCAATCTCACAAACTGGCTGGCTAAGGCCTAAAAATCCATCGCTATGGGCCTGTCCGCTACTTGTAGATAAGCCAAACTCCCCAAGCTCTCCGCCTGGCGACTCAAAGCGTCGGCCACCACATTGGCCTTCCTCGGGTGATATAAGATAGTGATATCATAGTCCTTCAGCAGCTCTAACCATCTCCTCTGACGCAAATTAAGGTCCTTCTGCTTGAACAAATGTTGCAAATTCCGGTGATCAGTGTAGATCTCACAAGGAACACCGTATAAACAATGTCGCAGATCGTCAAGGCGTGAACAATAGAAGTTAACTCGAGATCATGGACAGGATAATTCTTCTCATGCACCTTCAGCTGTCCGGACTCGTACGCAATCACCCTACCGTCCTGCATCAATACCGCTCCAAGGACAATCCTCGAGGCATCACAATAGACAGTATAAGACCCCGAACCTGTAGGCAATATCAATACTAGGGCTGTAGTCAAAGCAGTCTTGAGCTTCTGAAAGCTCTCCTCACACTCTTCCGTCCACCTGAATGGAGCACCCTTTTGGGTCAGCCTCGTCATAGGTGCTGCAATAGATGAAAATCCCTCAACAAATCGACGGTAATAACCCGCCAAGCCAAGAAAACTACGGATCTCTGTAGCTGAGGATGGTCTAGGCCAACTCTGCACTGCTTCCACTTCCTTCAGGTCCACCTTGATCCCTTCACTTGACACTATGTGATCCAAGAATGCCACGGAATCCAACCAGAACTCACATTTGGAGAACATTGCATATAATATCTTTTCTCTCAAGGTCTGAAGCACTGTCCTCAGGTGCTGCTCATGATCCTCGCAACTCCGGGAGTATACCAGAATGTCATCAATAAAGACAATGATGAACGAGTCAAGATATGGACGAAATACACTGTGCATCAAATGTATAAATATTTGTGGGGCATTGGTCAGCCCAAATGAAATAACAAGGAACTCGGAATGACCATAGCGAGTCCTGAAAGCAGTCTTCGGGATATCTGGCTCCCGAATCTTCAACTGATGATAACCTGAACGCAAGTCAATCTTAGAAAACACTCGGGCACCCTGTAACTGATCAAACAGGTCATCAATACGAGGCAAAGGATACCGGTTCTTCAGTGTAACTTTGTTCAACTGGCTATAATCAATGCACATACGCATAGAACCATCCTTTTTCTTCACAAACAAGACAGAAGCACCCCGAGGTGACACACTGGGCCGAATAAAACCCTTATCAAGCAATTCTTGCAACTGTTCCTTCAACTCATTCAACTTAGGAGGGGCCATACGATAAGGAGGAATAGAAATGGGCTAAGTGCCCGACAATAAATCAATGCCAAAATCAATATCTCTATCAGGCGACATGGCCGGAAGATCAGCTGGAAACACATCAGAGAAATCCCACACTACTGGGACTGAATCAACTATAGGGGTATCAATACTAACATCTCTCACATAAGCTAGATATGTGTCACACCCCTTCTCAGCAATTCGCCGATCTTTAACAAAGGAAATAACTCTACTGGGAGTGTGATCTAAAGTACCCTTCCACTCTATTCGCGGTATACCTGGAATAGCAGCGTCACGATCTTGGCATGACAATCAAGAATAGCATAATGGGGCGACAACCAGTCCATGCCCAGGATAACATCAAAGTCTACCGTGCTGAGCAATAATAAATCGGCTCTGGTCTCAAAGCCAACACGACCGATAAATGCGGTCCACAACAAGAGAATCTCCCACAGGAGGAGAAACATAAATGGGGAAAATCAAAGAACCCCAAGATACGCCCAAATGCGGGGCAAAATAAGAGGACACACAAGAATAAGTGGAGCCTGGATCGAATAAAACCGATACATCTCTATGACAGACCGGAACAATACATGTGATAACAGAATCGGAGGCAACAACCTGAGTACGGGCAGGAAGGGCATAGTATCTTGCATGGCCTCCCTCTTTAGGGCGACCTCTACCTCCCCGACCTCCACCTCTAGCTGGCTGAGCAGGTGGGGTGGCAACTGGTGCTGTAATCATAGCCTAGGAACTCTACGGAGCACGCTGTGGCCGAGAAGTCTATGGAGGTGCACCCCTCCTAAGTCTATGGCAATCCCTCACCACAGGGCGTGTGTCGCCACACTCAAAAAAAGCTCTGGGAGGGTGTGGCGGCTGCGACTGGCTCGAGCCAGGTCTGCTGGACTGACCACTGAAAGCACCCCAGGCAAGAGGCACACTAGATACTGGAGGTGCATAATAAGGCTCCTGAGGTCTAGGCGGAGCTGGAATACCACTGGCTGCTGGAAGAACTGAATGAACGGGGTGACTCACATAACCCCTACCATGGAAAACTGCAGCTGGGGCATGGACACCAGAATAATGGCATGACTCTCGAGACCTCTTAGCCTCTCTCTCCTCTCTATCTCGAGCAAGCATGCCCTCTACTCTCCTAGCAATGCTCACCAACTACTGATCATAAATATCCATCTCTAGCTCTTGGGCCATGTTAGACCTGATGTTGGGAATGAGCCCCTCAACAAACCGGCAAACTCTCTAACGAACTGTAGAAACCAAGGCTGGTGCATGTCTAGCCAAGTCACTGAAATGGACAGCATACTCCGAAATAGTCATAGTACCCTAGCGCAAATTCTCAAACTCCGCGCGCCATGCGTTCCCGAGGCTCCTAGGGACATACTCCCTCAAAAACATATCCGAAAACTGGGTCCATGAAAGGGAAGCTGCCTCAGTCGGACTATCCAATTCAAAAGTACGCCACCACTAATAGGCTGCTCCTTGAAGCTGGAAGGCAGTGAAAGAAACCCCACTCGACTCTGATATACCCATAGTGTGGAGGATACGGTGGCACTCCTCCTGAAATCCCTAAGCATCCTATGATGCTACACCACTGAATGTAGGAGTCTTGTACTTCTTGAACCTCTCATGCTTCTACTGCTCATCCAAGTTCTTCCTCCGTGAACTGTCGTGACGGCACCTAATCTCTACGACTAGGTAAGCCTAACAACTTGCGGAAAAAATAGATTAAAGATACAAAACTAACAATTTGCAGGTGAATATGATAAAAGAGTTTAAAATGCCGCTCGGCATATACAATAATAACACTCTCGACTGAACATAGCACTCCCAAAACCTAGAATCTCATGAATCACAACTAAAGAAATACATAGTGTTCTAACTCGATAAGTCTAAACGAAAGAAAAATACAAGAAGTCTATAACTGAAGGGAGAATAGAGAGGAACTTCTAGGTCTGCGGACGCGGCAAATATACCTCGAAGTCTCTGGATTGTCTCGCCTCATGGATAGTATGACTGAGCAGAAGAACCTGGATCTACACACAAAAACATGTACAGGAAAGGGCATGAGTACACCACAGCGGTACCCAATAAGTGCCAAGCCTAACCTCGGTCGAGTAGTGACGAGATCAGGTCAGGGCCCTACTAGTTATATATATTTATATATATATATATAACAAGGTAAAACAGTAAGAAATGTGACAGTATAATTAAAATACTAACAGTCAATAAAGATTAAATCATAGAAAAAAATAACTCAGTACACAGAGATATCAACAGGGGATCTCCCAGGATAACGTCCCGTAGTCCCAAACAAAAATGTGCAGAGGATCTTCCGGGATACCGTCCCGTAGTCCAAATCATAAATGTGTAGGGGGATCACCCAGAATACCATTCCGTAGTCCCAAAGTAAATATCCAGTACAGGGGGATCTCCCGGAATACCAATCCATAGTCCCAAAGTAAATATACAGGGGGATCTCTTGGAATACTGTTCCATACTCCCAAAGTAAATACACAACAGTCTCAACAAGAAATCGACAGTTCTATTCAAGTTCGCATCAAGAAATAGGTAATTCCTACTCTAAACATGCTACACAGAATCCAAGTAAGTAGTTAAAGCAGATAAGACATTTAAGTCACATAAGCATGCTTTCCTAAGCTAAACAGGAGGCTTCACATACTAGCATTCCTCAGTTAAAGGAAAAACATTGATATTTACTTAATAAAAATGGGGGTTTTTCAACAATTAGCACGTGTACGCACTCGTCACCTCACGTACACGGCATTCATATAACAACAATACCAAAATCCTAAGAGGAGTTCCCCCAAACAAGGTTAGGAAAGCCACTTACCTCGAACCAAGCTCAAAATGAATATGATATCACGTCCTTGCCAAGAGTATCCAACTCCGAGTTGCCCAAATCTAATCAAATGACTTCATAACATAAATATAACTACAAACAACTAATTTAGCTTATGAAATCAAAGCTAAGGCAAGAAAATAGAAAAACGCCCAAAAATCCTCCCCGGGCCCACATCTCTGAATTGGGTAAAAGCCACAAATTATGAACACCCATTCACTCACGAGTCTAACCATACCAAATTCACTCAAATCCGATACCAAAATCTCAATCAAAATCCCAAAATTCGGCCTAAGAACTTTTCTCACATTTTCCCAATTTTCACCCCAAATCCGAAATTAAATGATGAACTTAAGCTTATATTAACGGGACATAATAAAAAGGATTTAGGAATCATTACCCACAAACTTCCTCTGAAAATCTCTCCAAATTTCACCTTCTGCAGAGCTCCCAATCAATTTTTGAAGTTAAGAACCCAAACCCTCGATGTTGGATTTTTAAATTCTGCCCAGATGCATTCTTCTTCGCGAACGCGAGACTACCATCGCGAACACGATGAACAAAATCCCACTGGCCCAAATTCCTCTTTCGCGAATGCGAGGGTCCTCTCGCGAACGCGTAGCTTACACTAGCGGACCTTTCGGGAACGCGAGGACTATGTCGCGAACGCGTAGGCTAACGGGTCCACACCTTCGCGAACGCAAAGTACAAGTTGCCTCTCCCAGATGTCCTTCGCGAACGCGAGACCCCTCTCGCGAACGCGATGAAGGATTTCTATGCAACAAAACACCAGAAAATCTGCCACTTCTCTAAGTCCAAAAATGACCCGTTGAGCATCCGAAACATACCCGAGGCCCCCGGGACCTCAACCAAACATACCAACCAATTCTAAAACACCATACGGACTTAGTCGAGCCCTCAAATCACCTCAAACAATGCTAAAACCACGAATCACCCTCCAACCCGAACTAAATGAACTTGAAGTTTCAAAATCTTACAACTGATGCCGAAACAAACCAAAACGCGTCCGATTGACTCCAAATTTTCCACACAAGTCATATTCAACACTACAGACCTATTCCCACTTTCGGAATCAAATTTCGACCCCGATATCAAAAGTTCATTATCGGCCCGAAAACTCCAAAAATTCAACTTTCGGTATTTCAAGTCTAAATAAGCTACGGACCTCAAAAACACAATTCGGACACGCCCCTAAACCCGAAATCACTCAACGGAGCTAGCGGAATTGACGGAACTCCATTACGGACCCGTCTTCACACTGCTCCGACTACGGTCCAAATTCTAAGACTTAAGCTCTAAGTTAGGGACTAAGTGTCCCAAAACACTCTGAAATTCAAGATGAACCATCCCGGCAAATCACAATAGCAGAAAATGACACTGGGGATGCAGTTGTAAGGAATCCCATGATTGGCTAATTAATCAGCCTTTTCTTGATACGTGTCAGAATTCGCATCATCATCCTCGTCCGATTGCGGATATTTCATATTTTCGTTATTCGAATCGGTACGCTTTCCTCGATCTATATCTCGTTCGATCTCGATCTTGGTCGATCTGAATCTTGGTCGATCTTGATCTTAATCTGTCTCAGTCTTAATCAGTCTCAGGGCCACGAGCTTGGAAACTTAACTTTGCATCATAGTTTGGTATAAATCGAGGCTGAATCTTGGCTTATCACGCTTTAGTCTCGATCAGTCACAGAGCAAGCCCGAATTTGGCCGTATACACCACTGAATGTATTAACTTATGTTCAAGGTATATACATACAATGGAAACAGAGTTTAATTGCCTTGAACGAAATTATGATGCTGGTATTATAGAATCTGATGGAGGTTTAACAATTTTTTGTCAACCCGGAAGAGCATTAAGAGGTGGAAAACCACACAAACTTGATTCAAATAAACTGGAGCAAGCACATTTATATATTTTAAAGAATTGCGATGAAATTCAACCATTTCTCGAGTAAGTAATAACTTATTTCAATAATTTACTTTTATATACTTCTCTATTTTTTTCCCATTAAAATGACTTGTTGTTATGCTTTTATTATATGTAGAGAGTTTTCACTAACTCCAATTTGAGACCTCTCCAGAAAATTCTGATATACAATTCATTAGTTGTTTAAAAAAAAGGTGAGTACTAGTTAACATTAATATCTTTCAAACCAATTATGTAAATATTATTTTTTAAACTATGTGTTTGATCTTGATAGGTTGCAGGATTACACAAAAGCAATGATAGTAAGAAAATGGCAGATTTGCTCTCAATGTCACATGGTCCCACGACATATGTGACAAGTCATCGTGGCTGTCACACCTCCTTTTTTCATTACTACACCCCGCGAAGGGTATAATAAAGGGAGTTTTTCCAATTAAAGGACAATCGAAATGGTATTCGTTTATTAAAAGATTCAGAGTCGCCACTTGGGAGATTTATGGTGTCCCAAGTCACCGGTTTGAATCCCGAATCGAGGAAAGGGTTTAACTCTATATTACAATTGCGAACCAGAAATCCGAGTAAGGAATTCTGTTAACCCGGGAGAAGGGGTTAGGCACTCCCGAGTTCCGTGGTTCTAGCACGATCGCTCAGCTGCTATATTTGGCTAAAATCTGATTTTAATACATGTTATCCTAATGGTGCAATTTTAGAATTTTTTACCGCTTTTAATTAAAATTTTTAAGAAAGTGAACGTCGTTTAAAAACGTGTTTTTGGATCACGTCACATGAAATGCACCCGGATCCTTGACACATTTCTATTCAACGTTTTGGGATTTGGTTTTGGGTCGCATGAAATGCACACCCGTATTTAGGAAGGTAAAATTATTTAAAGCGCGCCTAAAGTGACTAACGTGTTATTATCTTTGCGGGAGGCCGTGAAAATTCGCTAAACGGCACGTCCCGAATTCTAAGTATTTTAGTATAAGCATTTAAAGAGGGTCGCGCAATTTATGGGTTTCATTTGGCGCGGCTCACCTCATTATATTATTTAAAGGCCATCCTAGAGCAAACTATAATTTTCTATTGAATTTGTCTCTAAAGGGCCCTAATTAATTAATATTATCAGTTGCTATCATTTAAAGTGATCAAGGAGTTTGGGCTTCAAGTTCAAGTCCACACTTGAACAAGAGGCAAACCTCTTAACTCAGGCATGCTACTTAACAAGGAGGCCCAAAACCTAGGTTATGAATTTAATCCCGTAATCTTAATATAAATCCCAACCTTCAGCATTTTTGGGCCGGGAAGGTTAGCCCAGGAATACGTCAGCTTCATGAAAGGCTGCCCTGCGTTTGGCCCTTATCATACAAATTCTTGGGCCCAAATCTTATTTAGGCAAGGAGCTGCCAGGTTTCGCATATATGGGCTCATAAGCAAATATTGATTTCTATGTGGATTTCCAATTACTGATTTTAATCCACAGCTATTTAAGTGGAAGGCTGATTTTAATTCCAAATATTGATTCTAATCGAATAACCTTGTACTTAGTCACCACATGAATAGTCAACTCATATAATCAGCCACAACGTATTGAGATTAGAATCTCAAACATAAAACCAAATTAGTTTCAATCAGCACATTCTATGAATCTTCGTATGTGACTTAAACCTGTAAATGAAGAATTGAGCTGTCTAATGTAATTGAAACCAAAAACACCTAATCTTACATCAATAGGAACATGTAGTCCATTTTAAATCCAATTTACAATCAACAGCTTGCGATCAATTTGATTTTTATTGAATATGATAACAAGGCTGAATTTACTAACACTACTACTAACATTCTAATGACTTCAGAATCAGTTTTCAGCTCATAACACTCTCCTACAAAAGAATCAAATTAAAACAAGAGATTATTTTATACTAAGGCTACTAATAGACGAGCAATCATAAGCCTAATGGTCTCAAACAGTCCGATACAGTCCAGTTTCAATGACATAGATCAACATCAAATGCTAACCTGTGATCTAACATCATGTACAATTAATATCCATCTACACTCAGTTAACATCATATACGGCTACCATATAAACTAACATATGAATTAATGTGTACAGAAACAGGCTAAACATAAAGTCGCAAAGAGCAATTCGTCATTTATACAACAATCCGGATATACTCGTGGATTTAGTCCTTCATACAATACTTGGAGTCGAGGAATACCTGAAATTAAGGCAGGATAAGAGAAGGAGAAGTGGTCAGCCGCAACAGAACAATAGCAGATGCAAAACTTCAGCAGGAAGCAGCAAAATCACATCCAAAACCCAGGGATTCGACTCAAGCAGATGACACTAGTAAATATCCTAGACTAAACTTCAATTAAACCCAAACAGACTCGGAACTGAGCCTAGAAAAGCTTCTGAACTTCACCAACCAAACACAAAGAGTATTCAAACCATTTTTGTTCCTATCTCAGCTAGAAATTGAAATTAACCACTGGAATTTGAAAGTATCAATGGAATAGCATTTTTTTTCTACTATTTTTTTTTGTTTTTGTTTTTGAAGAATAGAGATTGAACTTCAGTTGCTTGCTTTTGAATTTTGAATTTCAAACTTCAGAGATTCGAATTGGTGGATTTTTGGAGGGATTTTTCAGAACTGGAGCTTTGGGAATTTTTCAGGGGTTCCAAAGCTTCTTTGGAATTTTCAGGTGTGTGAAACTTGTGAATTAAGGCATTGGACATGCCTTTTATAGGCAAAGATGAGGGCAGCCCTCAAATTTTCAGTTTTGCATTTTCAATCCTTTCTTAATTATCGTTTTTGCTTAAATATCCCTAAAGTTGTGACTTGTATTTCAAGTTATACTATTAGATTTCTTAAAATTTCATTTCGAACCCCATCTAAAAGACTCTAGGGAGTTCTTATTCAACTACTTGTAAGATTCCCTATTTGAATTACCTATTTTACCCTTATTTTCATTCCGAAATTACCAGATTAGTCTAACCACAACCCCTTGTACCCAGTTGCTGGTTAAGAACTAACCATGGCTAAACAAAATTCTAACCTGTTCAGCTAAAACCAAAAGATCCTAAAATTAAACTAACTGGACGATTTAGCTAAACGTGAAATTAAATCTATCAGTGAACTACGATCAATTAACTAATTTCAAGTTGCAGTCAACACTTATAGATCGACTGACTGAACCCAAGAACCAGATTAAACCAAACAAACAAAATTGAATTACAAATGAAGACTAGACAGAATTAACTATCCTGAAGAAAAAATTAATCTAACACAGAGAAATCTTACTAACTAAAAATGGATAACCAACAATTAAGACTAAACCTAAAGCACTAAACAAGGAACTAATGCCTATACTAATGACGAAATTAAGAACAAATTCATGTTAACAGTTAACAAAACTCAAGACAAAATATGAAATGAACAAAGAAGAACAAACTTGATTACTGAACCCCAAACAGAAACAAGTCACTTAATAAAGCGAAAATAGTCATGAAGAAAAAATAATTCAAAGGAATAAACAAGAAAAATAAGAAACTCACCGGTTTTGAACACTTGAAAGCCCACACGGATTAGAGTTCTTCAAACCCTAAATTCAAGATTCGCAGGATTCCACTTGGATTCGACGGATTCCGTCTTGAAATTCGGCATAAGGAAGTCGAGGAGGGCTTGGAGTGTGATTTTGGGGCTGTTTGGAAGAATTAGGGTTCTGGGTCAGAACTTCAATTCAATATTCGAGAAACTCGGCCTGGATTTGAAGGACAATGAACCTGGACATGGAAAAGGGAGAAAGAGAGGAGCATGAGGTGTAATTTTGGACGGGTTTGGAGGTGATGGTATTTTGGCCAGACTTTCGATCTGAGATTCGAAGGGCCTGGCTTAGATTTGAGGTAAACAGAAGGTAGATTTGGGAAGAGGGGAGCGAGGAGATGCTATGGTGTAAATTTGGGTGGGAACGGAGACCGGCCGCCGCTGAGGCGATTTCCGGCGGCGGTTTCAGGCGGAGGAGGGGCTGCGTTACACTTCTGGTGATAGAGAGTGAGAGAGACAACTTTTGGGGGGTAGGTCAGGGATCCGACAATTATATACTGGGAACCTAGGCCGTTCTCAATCGTTGGATCAAAAGAATCAATGGCTGAGATTGAAACTACGCAAAACGACGTCGTCTCACTAGGGGGGGGGGGGCAGGCCGGGTTTGGGGTAGTGATTTGGGCCGGACTGGGAATGGTTTCAGAGAGGGAATTGGGATACTCAATCCGGATTTGGCCCAAAAAATGGGTAATCCATGAAGGTATTTTTTATTTTAATTTCCTCTTCTTTTCTTTTTCCTTTTCATTTTTTCTTTTCTTTTATTTTCCAAATTAAACTAAAAAAATCTTGAATTAAAACTGAATCAACCTACTAAACCCAATTAATTAATTCTAATAATTGTCACAAAATAATCAAATACCAAATTAAAAGAAAAACTACCAAAATTCCAAAATTAAAATTGAAACAACAGTAAACTATTTTTGTAATTTTGTAAAATTCCTAATTACTAATTGATTCCCAAAACATGTAAAATTAAACCTAAATGCATATTTTTGTAATTTTGTATGAATTAAAATGCACAACCAAAAATGCAAACAATTAACACGAAATGCCATAAAATTCACAAAATTGCAGATAATAAAAGAAAACATTTTGTTTTGAAATTATGGGAGTAATTCATATAGGTCAAAAATCACGTGCTCATAGCTGCCCCTCTTTGCTCGGAAACACGAAGAGTTTCGTGCAAAGATAAGTGAGTGGATACGAGCGATTTTTGCCCGTTTGAATACTCCGTGTGAAGCATTTTTGAAAGAGTTGACCGCACCCTACTTCTGAGGTTGCCTACATATCCTTGGCTAAAAAGGAATCAGGTCAGTGTAGTTCGGGAAGGGTTGGTAGCTGGGACTACCAGGAGGTGTGATTTCACTGTTGTTGCTGCTGCTACTGCTTGCTGACCTCCCTTATTGCACCAATGTCAAAACAAAAGAAGTTAGACTAAGCTATGATATATGAATTACAGAAAATCCTTTCTATATCTTCAAACTTTCCCTTGCATTTCTTGTTGCCTTGTTGTCTTGTGTTCTCTCGGTGAAATCCATTGTTGCCTCTTCGAATTGTAAACTGAGATGTTTTCCCTTTCCTTCAGACTGCTGAACTTGGATGTATTCCTCTATTATACGGGCGGGCTCCCAACTTCAAAACTTGAAAATACATGTTTCTGCTATACGGGCGGGCTCCTGACTGCTGAAATTTGAAATATGTGCCTCTGTTCTCCAGGGGGGCGCCTGACTTCTGAAACTTGAAATGTATGCCTCTGTTCTCCAGGCGGGCTCCTGACTTCCAAAAAAAATAGACAAAACAAAGAAAATTTTCTGCCCCAGTTTGCACTAGGAAGATTTGCGAGTTGTTAGCAAAATATAGATCACCTAAGCTATTGATGCAATGATGAGAATAAAACTAAAGACTTGATTGGAATGTACATCTCCTGTGAGTAAAACCAAGGACATTTGACTAGCAAATTCATCAGACTAGGTCTTCTATCTTAGGAGAAAGATTCATCAGACTAAGATTTTGATCCTAGGAGAAAGTCCATCATACTAGGTTTTCTATCTTAGGAGAACAATTCATCAGACTGAGATTTTGATCCTAGGAGAAAGTTCATCAGACTAGGTCTTCTATCTTAGGAGAACAATTCATCAGACTAAGATTTTGATCCTAGGAGAAAATTCATCAGACTAGGTTTTCTATCTTAGGAGAAAGATTCATCAGACTAAGATTTAGATCCTAGGAGAAAGTTCATCAGACTAGGTTTTCTATCTTAGGAGAACAATTCATCAGACTATGATTTTGATCCTAGGAGAAAGTTCATCAGACTAGGTTTTCTATCTTAGGAGAACAATTCCTCAGACTAAGATGTAGATCCTAGGAGAAATTTCATCAGACTAGGTCTTCTATCTTAGGAGAAAGATTCATCAGACTATGATTTTGATCCTTGCTGAAAGATCATCAGACTAGGTTTTCTATCTTAGGAGAAAGATTCATCAGACTAAGATTTAGATCCTAGGAGAAAATTCATCAGACTAGGTTTTCTATCTTAGGAGAACAATTCCTCAGACTAAGATGTAGATCCTAGGAGAAATTTCATCAGACTAGGTCTTCTATCTTAGGAGAAAGATTCATTAGACTATGATTTTGATCCTAGCAGAAAGTTCATCAGACTAGGTTTTCTATCTTAGGAGAAAGATTCATCAGACTAAGATTTAGATCCTAGGAGAAAATTCATTTGACTAGGTTTCTATCTTAGGAGAACAATTCCTCAGACTAAGATGTAGATCCTAGGAGAAATTTCATCAGACTAGGTCTTCTATCTTAGGAGAAAGATTCATCAGACTAAGATTTTGATCCTAGGAGAAAATTCATCAAACTAGGTCGTCTATCTTAGGAGAAAAATTCATCAGACTAAGATTTTGATCCTAGGAGAAAATTCATCAGACTAAGATTTCTATTTGGAGGAAAATCCATCAGACTAGGACTCTTTATCCTAGGAGGAAAAAATGTGAAAAGCATTGGCAGCATTTTATGCACGCTAACAAGACAGGCAAGGGCGAAGATTTGAGAAACTTACCTTTTGTCAGCTCTCCTCTTCTTCCTTTTCTTTTCCTTTCTTTTCTTTTTTCCTTATTGTTGAACCAACTTTCTTGCACTGCTTTGTTCCTATTTCAGACAAAGATAACTTGTGAGCTAAAAATGTGGTGGTTAGTTTGTGGCCTTGAACTTCGAGGGCAGCCCGATATCCTCTATTCATTGCATTGGATGAACTGGCATTCCCCAACCCTTATGTCTCATATGAATCCCAAAGCACGTCTATTGCCTCCACTCTGTGTACATGATGTTCTTTTTTGACTTAACCACTAGCCTCGGCCTTGAAGTTTATTGTTCCTTCACTTGCCTTGATAACTGATTCTGACTTGGAGACCTTGCTAACCCCTTTCTTTGTTACCCTTAACGCAGAAAATATCTCTGATCCGTTCACCAAACACCCTCCATCTGATATGTATCACACCTTTCGTGTTTTACCGAAAATACCTTTGATCCGTTCACCCTGAACCGTTTATTTGTTGCGTTGTTCATGAATTGACAAATACCAAGCCCTTGTATTTCACAAGGATCCCAAAGCATGTAGATTGTTGCCAACTCAGTGTGCCTGCTATTTTTCCCTGACTTATGACGATTTGATATGCTGGCCAGATCCCGTTTTGTTCAATTGGAAAGCTGGTGGCAGATTTTGATGTCATTTCTCACTTTTTATGACCACACAGACTCAGGAGGAGGAAGTAAACAAGACAAAAGGAACAGAGTAAAGGACAAAGAAGGAGATGAGTCCTAACAAGAAAACTACAAAGTAGAAACCTATCGGATGTGGGTACCGACTATGATGACCTTGACATGCACCTGCAGCCTATTCTGTTAAGCAAATCTGATGTTCAGCTCTTGTTGTACCTTTTCGCCGTGAAACTGGGCTTCAGTGCTCCGCTTATCCAATCTGATTCACCATCCTTATTCGACTTGTAGTGCCCGAAGGATTTTCCCTATCAAGCCTTTCTCATTTTGGTCTTTCTCTCATCTCACCGTCGCCTTATGGTGCCCGTGAAGGTTTCACCAATAAGACTCTCTCATTTTTGATTTCTCTCAGCTTTCATCGCCTTGTGGTACCCGTGAGGGTTTTCATCAACAAGTCTCTCTCATTCTTCATTTCCCTTGTTTGGACCGGAGTGTTGCCCCTGACATGAATCACCTTTACTTGCTCGACTTGGTAATCTCTCGAAGACTGATCGGAAGGTCTTTCTTTGGACCGTAATGTGGGCTTTTGGATAGGGTTAGAAAGAACGGTATCAAAGGCTCAAAACAATTCAACATGGGTTCAGAATTACAACTTTCGGAATCAGATTTCACACAACTTTTGCCCCGGTTTCTTTCTTGGGGACTTTGGATTTTTATTTTGGTGTGACTGAACCTCAGAGAGAGGCTTCCTACGTATCCTTTCAGAATCAAGTCAAACGTAGTTCAGGTCATAGAAATTACGTGTTGTTGTCTTTTCTCTTTTCTTTTTCTCTTTTTTTTTCTTTTCTCTTCTTTCTTTTTCTCTTTTTGTTGTTTTTTTTTCTTTTGCTTTTTCTTCTTGTTTTTTTTTCTTTTTTTTTCTTTTCTACTTCCTGTTTTCCTTCTCTCTATTTTCATTCTTTCCTTTTCTCTTTTTCCTTTACTTATCTTTAACGTTTGTGTCTCTGATCTTTGCTACTGATTCCGAAAGAGGGGTATGAAAGAAATAATAAGGCTCAAGGGGGTAACAAAGGATAAAGTGTTTAGATAGCAGAACAAAATGCCTTCGTCATTCCAATCTTCAAAACATGCCAAGTACAAATAACACAGTTAAACAAACCACAGAAAACATTCGCAACATCTTTTGATCGTACCAGACTCGGTAACCATATCCACACATCCGCCTTCTACATCTGTTGAATACAAAGCACCATTGGACAACACTCTCACTTTCCTTACCACGAACGGCTCCTAACAATTCGGGCAAACTTGCCTTTAGCTTCAACCTGATGCGGCATGATGCGCTCTAATAGGGTTTCTTTATGTTTTATCTGTCCCAGTTTCACATGGTTCGGGCTTCAGATGATCTCAAAGTGTTCAAATCTGTTCTTATTTCCCTCAAGTGCTCCTGTCATCTTCAAAATTGTTTCAATGTTTCATGACTAACTTTTGAGCTCAGGCTAAGAGTTACGCATGCATGTCATGTCACTGGAACCAACACGAAAAGAACTATAAGAGGAGAAGAAAAGTAAACAGAAATGACTAGAAATTACAGAAAACAGAGAATTGCATTAGACTGACGGTGAAAGATTTTGGTCAACAAAACAAGCACAACAAACTGGGGTACAACCCTTAGAACAAGCCTAGACAACACTACATGAGATACTACGATCAAAGGAACTAGACAAAATAAAAGGATAGAAGGGTTTGAGTCACAAGACCATATCCAGATTACAACCCTGAAATAACCTTAACAACAGAAATGACAACAAACTAAGCCACCAAAGCTCCTCTCTGGCTGACCAAGAAATGGAGCGTCTTTCCAATTACCCAACACGGTATCTTAGCCACTGAATTCTGCATCAACAATACTAGGAACTTCACAAGTCTTCATCATATTTTTCTTATCAAGCTGCTTTTGGGTTTCTTTTGCCGGCTCGTTCTTAAGATCAACCTCTGATAGTGCTGAAAGCTTGGTAGCCCTTGAACCTCCGAGGCTCCTAGAAGAATTCTCACATTCCCTTTCAAAATAAATCATGCCTACCATATGCGTCTCATTGTGCACAGGTGATGGACTTCGGCTAGTGTTTGCTGCATCTGGATTTTGTACGACAATGTCGCTTGCATCAATAAGCTTCTGAATTGCTTTCTTCAGATCCCAACACTTCTCTATGTCATGCCCCGGGGCATCCGAGCAATATGCACACCTTTGAGAAAAATCAAACTTCTCTGACAGAGGGTTTGGCATTTTTATTTGGATTGGCTTCAACATGTCCAATTGCTTCAGCCTTTGAAACAAATTGGCATATGATTCTCCAATAGGAGTGAAAGCATTTTCTTTTTTCAGCAGCCTCTCGTTCTTAAACGCTTGATTGGGCTGGAAACCTGATCCAGGGGGTTTTCGGTATGCTCGTGGGGGTGGATAGGCATTTTGTGGCGCTAGGCACGGGGAAAGTGATGTACGACTGTGGGGTTTTGTGGAGAGAAATAGCATTGGGGAGGATCATCTGGTACACAAGGATATCCACGGGGACGATGTCGAAGCTGGAAGTGTCGACCAGGAAAGCCCCTCAGATCATCTTTTCGGTTTCTCTTTCTTTTACCTAAGCTTACTTGGATGTTCTGAATGTCTTTCGAACAACTCACGATTTTGCCTGAGTTGATTCCCTTTTCCACTAGCTCCCCCATTTTTAACACATCATTGAAAGTCTTTCCCAAGGCCGGGATCAAATGACTGAAGTAGGTAGGTCCCTGGGCTTGTAGGAAAAGCTCAACCATTTCTTCTTCACCAATCGGGGAACTGACTCGAGCGGCTTGCTCCCTCCATCTGAGCCCAAACTCCCTAAAGCTTTCTTCCGGCTTCTTTTCCATTTTATATAGGGAGGAGCGGTCTGGGGTAACGCCTGATTTGTATTGAAAACGTCGCACAAAATCTTGAGCCAGGTCACCCAATGTATGCCACCTACCAATATCTTGACGAGTGTGCCAGTCCAAAGCCACCCAAGTCAGGCTCTCACTGAAATATGCCATCATCAAGTCATCTCTCTCTCCAAAAATTTTCATTTCATTGCAATAGACCCTCAAGTGGGCTACCGGATCTCCACGCCCATCATATAGGCTAAATGTTGGCACTTTGAATCCCGCGGGCAGGCGAACGTCAGGGGACGCAGACAGTTCTTTGTAAACCATACTACCATGGTCTCCCCTTCCTTGTTTTTTCTCCAATGATTGTGCTATGCCTTTCAGCCTCCTGGGTATCCCATATATCCCTTCTCTTCCTGTAAACCTTTTATTTTTAACATGTGGCTCATTCAGCGGGCCCTGATTGTATGAGTCAAGAACCTTGTGGGTGACCTTTGAGGGGTAATATGGGGCATCACCATCTTTGAGTGTGTATACATTGTTGGGGGTAGGGGATATGACAGGAGGGCAATTTTGGGGAGAGGTAAGTGGTGGACGAGTGATGGAGCTACTGTGGTGGTTGGGAGAGTTGTGATAAGCGGGTGTATCTGGAGAATATGGAGGATCATCTGGCATTGTGTCCGAAGTTTGGGTAATGGCAGCATTTAGGAAGCTAGGTGGTGGCGGGGGTGGTGTCTTCCCAGTCATCTAGGCCTGATACATGTCTGCCATGTGTTGTCTTAACATCTTTACCTCTTCCACCAACCTATTGTCCTGTTCAACCTGCTTTCGAGCACCCATATCAACCAACCCAGTTTTGTTGTTGTCTGCCATTGCCTTTTGACTTTGTGTTGCAGAGAAGAGTTACCACCACAAACCAACCACCTTTAAGCCACCACGTTAGCGTTAGGGCATTTAACATATTGGTAACCGCACATTTGGGGAGTGAATGCACCTAAGCAGTTAACAGTTTCTACTGTGCATTTGCGTGCGTCATCACGGCTTTCCTTTTCTATACTTGCCATGCCTTTTCTCTCATTCTTCCCTCTTGTTTTTCCATTGTTGGTTCCTTGCCTTTCCCTCTTTTCTTTTGCTTTTCTTTCTAATTTTTCCTCCCTCTTTTTTTCCTATTTTCCCTCTTGCCTTGGCCTTTCTTGTTCCTACTCTCCTTTCCTCAAAATTGTTTTTCCGCTCTTTTCTTTCTTTTTCTCTTGCTCTCTTTTTATTTTCTCTTATTTGCCCTTTTTATTTTTTGGTTACGGTCGAATCCTATGGAGATTGCCTATGTATCATGACCCCGCATGAATCAGACCAAGCGTAGTTCTTGCAGCTAAACGCAAAAATAAGGAAATAAATTTTGTTTTCAAATTTTCATTAATAAAATATCGATTACAAAGCTACTAGATTACTTGTTTTTGTTGAAAAGGAAACTACAAAAGCAGACTGAAAATAACAAAATACAGACTTGATGATTAAAACTAGATCAAGAGTACATCAAAGCTTCACATCCTGGGGCCCACGAGGCATCATTCGGCATCGCCGCGGGCCTGCACGCAAGACTGAGAAGATTTCAATGTCAACTGTGGTCATCCTGGACAAGAAATTTTAAAGGAAAGTGTGACTATTTAAAGAAAACTGACTTAATGACTTATTTTGACTTAAAAAGAAAACTGGCTATTTTGTTTAAAAATGTTTATTTAAGGAAACAAAGGCTCGGCAACTTTCAGCACTTCCGGGAGGGAGATTTTAAGGCTGTGCCTGCAAACCATTTAAAATGACTCGGGGTGGCTGTTCTTGCAAAAACAGCCTTCCAGCGCCCTTTTAGGGACATTCGGCTTGTTTTAAACAAGAATGGCATCACCCGACTTATTTTTGACAAAAATTAAAGTTTTTGGTATTTTTGGCTATTTTTTGCAAAAGGGAGGTTGGACCCGATGAGGGTTGCCTACGTATCTCACATCCGGTGAGAATCAAACCAGCGTAGTTCGGTCAAATTTACCTAAATTTTTTATAAAAAAACTTTTTTTTCTTTCTTTTTCGAATATTTTTCCTTTTTTTTTTCGAAAATCCGGCAGCATTTCGGTACTTATTTGGGCATCGATTTTTCCAAACAAGTGGTTACCCTCACTTGGTCCTAACACTGCTATTTTCTCAATTTTTCTCTCATTTTCTACAAACCGGTCAACATGCAAATCCAAAGCAAATGATTGCACAAGTAGCACGTAAGATGCATCAGGATGGTCTTTTTATTTCAGGTCACATGTCCTAGACGGACCCAACCCCTGTGTTGAGTCCCCTAAGTCAAATGCACATGATGCAAACAAACGTTCCTACTAGGGATCCGGCATGAGGTTTTGTTCTTCTAGGTTTAAACCCTAGGTTTATTGGTCTAGACCTGGCTTACCCGAGCGGACAACTCGGGCCGAGGGGGAGGCAGTGTAGCGGGGATACAGAAGCTCTGCCGGCTTAGCAACTTATCCAAACCTCGTTCTAAATTGGGAAAGACTCTAAACAGAAGAGAAGCTACAAGAAGTGCACCCTTCTCCATGATGTAGAAGACTCAGAGAGAGGAAGGGATTCGCGACAGTTTATATATACAATTCACCAAATATCAAAGCGGTAAAGCATTTAGAACATAGGCATGAAACATGTAGGAAAATCAGATAAAGCCAAATGTAACAATTCAACTGAGCTCGAATTCTGAACCCTGAACAAAAGTTCTGGGTCCTTCTCCCCAGCAGAGTCGCCAGAGCTGTCACACCTCCTTTTTTCATTACTACACCCCGCGAAGGGTATAATAAAGGGAGTTTTTCCAATTAAAGGACAATCGAAACGGGATTCATTTATTAAAAGATTCAGAGTCGTCACTTAGGAGATTTATGGTGTCCCAAGTCACCGGTTTGAATCCCGAATCGAGGAAAGGGTTTGACTCTGTATTACAGTCGCGAACCAGAAATCCGAGTAAGGAATTCTGTTAACCCGGAAGAAGGGGTTAGGCACTCCCGAGTTCCGTGGTTCTAGCACGGTCGCACAACTGCTATATTTGGCTAAAATCTGATTTTAATACATGTTATCCTTATGGTGCAATTTTAGAATTATTTACCGCTTTTAATTAAAATTTGTAAGAAAGTGAACGTCGTTTAAAAACGTGTTTTTGGATCACGTCACATGAAATGCACCCGGATCCTCGACACATTTCTATTCAACGTTTTGGGATTTGGATTTGGGTCGCATGAAATGCGCACCCGTATTTAGGAAGGTAAAATTATTTAAAGCGCGCCTAAAGCGACTAACGTGTTATTATCTTTGTGGGAGGCCGTGAAAATTCGCTAAACGGCACGTCCCGAATTCTAAGTATTTTAGTATAAGCATTTAAAGAGGGCCGCGCAATTTATTGGTTTCATTTGGCGCGGCTCACCTCATTATATTATTCAAAGGCCATCCTAGAGCAAACTATGATTTTCTATTGAATTTGTCTCTAAAGGGCCCTAATTAATTAATATTATCAATTGCTATCATTTAAAGTGATCAAGGAGTTTGGGCTTCAAGTTCAAGTCCACACTTGAACAAGAGGCAAATCTCTTAACTCAAGCATGCTACTTAACTAGCAGGCCCAAAACCTAGGTTATGAATTTAATCCCGTAATCTTAATATAAATCCCAACCTTCAGCATTTTTGGGCCGGGAAGGTTAGCCCAGGAATACGTCAGCTTCATGAAAGGCTGCCCTGCGTTGGGCCCTTGTCATACAAATTCCTGGGCCCAAATCTTATTTAGGCAAGGAGCTGCCAGGTTTCGCATACATGGACTCATAAGCAAATATTGATTTCTATGTGGATTTCCAATTACTGATTTTAATCCACAACTATTTAAATGGAAGGCTGATTTTAATTCCAAATATTGATTCTAATCGAATAACCTTGAACTTAGTCACCACATGAATAGTCAACTCATATAATCAGCCACAACGTATTGAGTTTAGAATCTCAAACATAAAACCAAATTAGTTTCAATCAGCACATTCTATGAATCTTCGTATGTGACTTAAACCTGTAAATGAAGAATTGAGCTGTCTAACGTAATTGAAACCAAAAACACCTAATCTTACATCAATAGGAACATGTAGTCCATTTTAAATCCAATTTCCAATCAACAGCTTGCGATCAATTTGATTTTTATTGAATATGATAACAAGGCTGAATTTACTAACACTACTACTAACATTCTAATGACTTCAGAATCAGTTTTCAGCTCATAACACTCTCCTACAAAAGAATCAAATTAAAACAAGAGATTATTTTATACTAAGGCTACTAATAGACGAGCAATCATAAGCCTAATGGTCTCAAACAGTCCGATACAGTCCAGTTTCAATGACATAGATCAACATCAAATGCTAACATGTGATCTAACATCATGTACAATTAATATCCATCTACACTCAGTTAACATCATATACGGCTACCATATAAACTAACATATGAATTAATGTGTACAGAAACAGGCTAAACATAAAGTCGCAAAGAGCAATTCGTCATTTATTCAACAATCCGGATATACTCGTGGATTTAGTCCTTCATACAATACTTGGAGTCGAGGAATACCTGAAATTAAGGCAAGATAAGAGAAGGAGAAGTGGTCAGCCGCAGCAGAACAATAGCAGATGCAAAACTTCAGCAAGAAGCAGCAAAATCACATCCAAAACCCAGGGATTCGACTCAAGCAGATGACACTAGTAAATATCCTAGACTAAACTTCAATTAAACCCAAACAGACTCGGAACTGAGCCTAGAAAAGCTTTTGAACTTCAGCAACCAAACACAAGGAGTATTCAAACCATTTTCGTCCCTATCTCAGCTAGAAATTGAAATTAACCACTGGAATTTGAAAGTTTCAATGGAATAGCATTTTTTGAGTTTTTCTACTGTTTTTTTTTGTTTTTGTTTTTGAAGAATAGAGATTGAACTTCAGTTGCTTGCTTTTGAATTTTGAATTTCAAACTTCAGAGATTCGAATTGGTGGATTTTTGGAGGGATTTTTCAGAACTGGAGCTTTGGGAATTTTTCAGGGGTTCCAAAACTTCTTTGGAATTTTCAGGTGTGTGAAACTTGTGAATTGAGGCATTGGACATGCCTTTTATAGGCAAAGATGAGGGCAGCCCTCAAATTTTCAGTTTTGCATTTTCAATCCTTTCTTAATTTTCATTTTTGCTTAAATGAGCCTAAAGTTGTGACTTGTATTTCAAGTTATACTATTAGATTTCCTGAAAGTTCATTTCGAACCCCATCTAGAAGACTCTAGGGAGTTCTTATTCAACTACTTGTAAGATTCCCTATTTGAATTACCTATTTTACCCTTATTTTCATTCCGAAATTACCAGATTAGTCTAACCCCAACCCCTTGTACCCCAGTTGCTGGTTAAGAACTAACCATGGCTAAACAAAATTCTAACATGTTCAGCTACAACCAAAAGATCCTAAAATTAAACTAACTGGACGATTTAGCTAAACATGAAATTAAATCTAACAATGAACTACAATCACTTAACTAATTTCAAGTTGCAGTCAACACTTATAGATCGACTGACTGAACCCAAGAACCAGATTAAACCAAACAAACAAAATTGAATTACAAATGAAGACTAGACAGAATTAACTATCCTGAAGAAAAAATTAATCTAACACAGAGAAATCTTACTAACTAAAAATGGATAACCAACAATTAAGACTAAACCTAAAGCACTAAACAAGGAACTAATGCCTATACTAATGACGAAATTAAGAACAAATTCATGTTAACAGTTAACAAAACTCAAGACAAAATATGAAATGAACAAAGAAGAACAAACTTGATTACTGAACCCCAAACAGAAACAAGTCACTTAATGAAGCGAAAATAGTCATAGAAAAAATAATTCAAATGAATCAACAAGAAAAATAAGAAACTCACTGGTTTTGAACACTTGAAAGCCCACACGGATTAGAGTTCTTCAAACCCTAAATTCAAGATTCGCAGGATTCCACTTGGATTCGACGGATTCCGTCTTGAAATTCGGCATAAGGAAGTCGAGGAGGGCTTGGAGTGTGATTTTGGGGCTGTTTGGAAGAATTAGGGTTCTGGGTCAGAACTTCAATTCAATATTCGAGAAACTCGGCCAGGATTTGAAGGACAATGAACCTGGACATGGAAAAGGGAGAAGGAGAGGAGCATGGGGTGTAATTTTGGACGGGTTTGGAGGTGATGGTATTTTGGCCAGACTTTCGATCTGAGATTCGAAGGGCCTGGCTTAGATTTGAGGTAAACTGAAGGTGGATTTGGGAAGAGGGGAGCGAGGAGATGCTATGGTGTAAATTTGGGTGGGAACGGAGACCGGCCGCCGCCGTGAGGCGATTTCCGGCGGCGGTTTCAGGCGGAGGAGGGGCGGCGTTACACTTCTGGTGATAGAGAGTGAGAGAGACAACTTTTGGGGGGGTAGGTCAGGGATCCGACAATTATATACTGGGAACCTAGGCAGTTCTCAATCGTTGGATCAAAAGAATCAATGGCTGAGATTGAAACTACGCAAAACGACGTCGTCTCACTAGGGGGGGGGGGGGCAGGCCGGGTTTGGGGTAGTGATTTGGGCCGGACTGGGAATGGTTTCAGAGAGGGAATTGGGCTACTCAATCCGAATTTGGCCCAAAAAATAGGTAATCCATGAAGGTATTTTTTATTTTAATTTCCTCTTCTTTTCTTTTTCCTTTTCATTTTTCCTTTTCTTTTATTTTCCAAATTAAACTAAAAAAATCTTGAATTAAAACTGAATCAACCTACTAAACCCAATTAATTAATTCTAATAGTTGTCACAAAATAATCAAATACCAAATTAAAAGAAAAACTACCAAAATTCCAAAACTAAAATTGAAACAAGAGTAAACTATTTTTGTAATTTTTGTAATTTTGTAAAATTCCTATTACTAATTGATTCCCAAAACATGTAAAATTAAACCTAAATGCATATTTTTGTAATTTTGTATGAATTAAAATGCACAACCAAAAATGCAAACAATTAACACGAAATGCCATAAAATTCACAAAATTGCAGATAATAAAAGAAAACATTTTGTTTTGAAATTATGGGAGTAATTCATATAGGGCAAAAATCACGTGCTCACAGTGGCTACCTTATTAATGGATACATGGTTCACGTGCAAGATTATGATAAAGGTTTGTGAACTCAGAATTGTGGGGTGGTTGTAGTTGGAGAGACAAATGAAGAGAATAAGAACAGTGATTACTATGGAGAACTAACAAATATTCTAGAATTATAATTTATTGGTGGAAGAAGAATAATTTTATTCGATGTACGTGGTTTGATGTGTATGACCAAGTAAAGGGGGTTAAAATAGATGAATATGGCTTTGTATGTGTTAACCGCCAGCAGTTTCTGAAAACAACCGAGCCTTTGTATTAGCCAACCAAGTATCATAAGCTTTTTACGTTGACGATCTTTCCAATAAAGGTTGGCATTTTGTACGAAAGGTTCAACCTCGTGATACTTTTTAGGTTCTGCAAGAAGTTTTATACTAGATTCCATTTGATTTAGAAGTGTAGAAAAGGTTTGTAAGACTATACCAGTGAATTTTCTCTTCACTTATGATATGCTCTTATATGATGAATTTGATTTGCTAAATATTTGTTTATCTCCAGGTTTCTTTGTGTCATGTTTATGTAAATTTTCTTTATTATTGTTTACTATTGCCATCTAACTTCCTAGCTTCTTTCAATGACCTTCATATGTTCATATATGATAAAACTGACATGATAGACATCTGTTACTCAATTTTTTTGTGCTAGGTTGGCTTGAATCCATCAAAATATCATAAGTCTAAAATGGAATCAAGTTCGAAGACTATTAAGCAAGTGTATGTTCCACCTGGTACCTTAGCAAGGGGACGAGGGCAAAGCTTCAGAGCATTGAGTTCTGTAAGAGTAAATGCTGAACAACGAGGTTTGATTGACAAAAGTAAAGCTTTTAATGTATTAGCTTCTGATCTGAATAAGCTAACTCTTAATGATAGTCGTGCATCTCCTGGTTTCGATCAAATATTTGAAGGTGATACTCCCTTTCCTCATGAAGAAGAAGAAGAGATGTAGGGCACTCGAAGAAGTGAAATAATTATTTATTATCTCAAGCTATAAGATTTTTTTGTTGTTATTGTGCAAGAAATATTTTTATATTTGACTTAAATTGGAATTTGCAGGGCTAGGTGAATCTGAAAAGGTAAAAAAGTGAGAGAAACGAATAGGTATAAAAATGTTGCAGGACTCAAAGTTGGAAAAAATGTTGTGCCTCCTGGTTTTGATCAAATATTAGAAGGTGATGTTCTCCTTCCTCATGAAGAAGAAGAGATGCAGGGCACTCTGAAATAAGTATTTTATTATCTCAAGCTATAAGATTTTGTTGTTGTTATCGTACAAGAATTATTTTTATATTTGACTTACATTAGAATTTGTAAGGCCATGTGAATCTGAAAAGGTAAAAAAAAAAGTGAGAGGAACAAATAGGTGCAAAAAAGTTACAGGACTCAAAGTTGGAAAAAAATTGCGTGTCACTTTATATCACAATAGGGTTGTTGGGCAGCATCATGTCTCATTTACAAGACACTTAGATATATTGGTTCATGATTGTAATATGTGCCCATTGCATGTACATTCATGGACAGACATAGAAGAATATAAGCTACAACACTTGTGGGAAGTTGTTACGGTAAAGATTTAAAGTATTACTTTCTTGATGTTTCTTCTCCATTTCTTCTTTCACAAATGAAAGAAAACACATGTGAGCTTACATCATTAGCATGGTTGGTTAATTGCATACCATATTCGACAGCAATTGTAAAGTCAAGATGGATAGGAACTTGGTACTAATGTAGGCTTTATTATTTCATCAAAGAACTGTGTAATAGAGAAACACACAACATTGTTTCTTTTTTGGGGGTTGTTGTTGTCTCTGCTAAGAAGTCAAAAGGGTGTTTCATTCTTTCTTTTTTATCATAGCATTAGGCCCATGACAA
Source organism: Nicotiana attenuata (assembly GCF_001879085.1). Classification (NCBI taxonomy): domain Eukaryota; kingdom Viridiplantae; phylum Streptophyta; class Magnoliopsida; order Solanales; family Solanaceae; genus Nicotiana; species Nicotiana attenuata. Next base: position 1,551,558 of record NW_017670259.1, on the reverse strand, counting down.
ACATCATTAGATATCATTATGACCAGCCGAGCATTTCAAATTAGAAATTTTTCTTAGATGACAGATAAAACAAAGTTTTTTAACTTAATACATTATCTTCACTTGTTGTTTGTATTCATTCTCAAATACAGAGCTTCCTTCTTACACTTGGAGAACTCATGAGGTAAGATATCTGCTGTTTGGTCTTCATTATGTCATATTGGGTATCACTTTATTAAAATTATTTGGATGTGCTAGTGATGCTAAGTGTTTTGGAGACTTCGGTCAAGTAGTAAGACAGACGCTTTCAAGTAAGTAATAGAGCTCGTAAGATCAATCAAATAGTAAGAGCTCAAGGTGATGTAACTGGTAGTGAATATTTGAAGGAATATTGATATCAACAGAGTGTGATGTTTTCAAGATTTCATGTGTTGAAGATTTAAAGTCATCTTTAAACTGATACATGCAAGGTCAGCAGCCATAGTCTTGCTCTATGCTTATCAAGGCATTCCAGTTTGTTGGGATTATTTTAGTTTTATTTGTTTGAGGACTGTTTGGAGACATTGTTGGCAGGTCTCTCCTTACTGCTCTCATTTTCTCTCGTAGAAGCTAAATTTGATTTTGGCTCCAAATATATTATTTTTAAATATAGCTTTTGGGGTAAAATTAACTGACATAGTTGATTTGGAATGTTGAAACTTAAATTCATATTCTAACTAGGATAAACTCTTCAAACAGCCCCAGAGTTTCTCTAGCTTGGATTAGCACATGTCAGATTCAACTAGTTGCCTTGTATTAGTTTGTTTGTAATTTAGTACCATCTTGGTACCTTTTAATAAAATCTTACCTTATTAATAAAAAGCACATGTTAAATTCATACTGTAATTTGATGCAGTCTTGTGTACGTGTTCTGTTCCCATAATTCCTCGACCTGCCGTTGCAGCAGAAACTAAGCATCCGGTGAATGGTCAAATTCTTAGAAGATAGAGTTGGTAAATGTTAGTTTGCCAAAAAAATTGGTCAGCTAGATTGTAAGTTTTTGGTAGATCTTGTAAAGCTTATGGTACATTTCCTATAATCTTCTTGTTTTAGTAAATCATGGGTTTTAGAGGTATAGAGTAGTCTTTACCCTATTAGAATGCCTATAACGATTGCGATTATCTTCTTTAAGATGTCTTTAACACTAGGAGCATGAACCATCATTGAACCACATGAAGATATATATTAAACATATTTTAGATTTCCTGTAGTTTATGAATGTAGTGAACTTGTTGGAACTCTTCTTCTTTTTGAAAAGAACTACTTCTTTCAATTGGTGCATTATTTATTTAAGAGATGTTAATTCCAAAGATAAATAAGTTATTAAAACTAAAACAAAATCAGTGACACGAATTGGAAGAATGTAACAATTTAATCAAGTTCCTTTCATGCCATATGTGGATAGACACATGCTGCCAAACATGTTCTATATATGCATGAATTTGCAGATTTTTCCTTTGCATACACCTTTGCCCATTGAACTTCTTCATACTACCCTTTTGCTTTCCTTGGATTCCTTGCCATTCCAATAAGCTATCCTATATTTGCGATGCCATTCCACATTTAAAAAATAAATGTTCTGCATTTTCTGGTTCTCTTGTACACAATGGACATGATAGATCATCAACTAGACTCCACTTTGCCACTCTATCTCTTGTTAACAGCCTTCCATGTAGGTTTAAGTATAGTATGAACAACTATCTAGGAGCTCCATAGTTGTTACAGATTAATCTTCTCCATGAGCATTTTGGGTACTCACCCTGAAACTTCTTATACATCTTCTGTATGGTAAAGCTCTGCATCTGATTAAGCTCCTCTTCTTATATCCCCACTTCTTCCACATATTCAGCAGCCTTAAGTATCTTCTGTACAATCCACGATGTCTGCATTGGTTTGCTCTTCCACAGACTAGCTCTCCTCCCATAGTAACAATGTATCCACTTTACCCATAGTTTGTCCTTCTTGTTGCATATATTCCACAGCAATTTGCACACAGCTGCCTTGTTCCACAGTTGGATGTCCATAATGTTCACCCCCTGCTACTTTAGGCATACAGATTCTATCCCAAGCAATAAGTGCCCTATGTGATACATCAACACCTTCGGTCCAGAGGAACCTTTTACATACACTCTCAATCATTTGTATCAACTTCCTTGGTAAAGTAAAAATTTGAGACCAGAAAGTTTGTATTGAGAAGAGAACATTTTTAATGAGTTGCAATCTCCCTGCATAAGACAAGAACTTTGATGTCCAGCTAGTAATCCTGCCAATGATCTTATCAATTAGTGGCTTACACTGAGTAACTGATAACCTTTTTGTACTGAGAGGGACCCCTAGGTATCTTATAGGAAGCTCACCCTTTAAGAAACCTAGATGATCCAATATATCAAGCTGCAATTTCTGATTCACTCCTCCAAAATATACACTACTTTTCTCCACATTTGCTTCCAGCCCAGAAACCTTAGAAAACATTTTAAAACAAGCATAAAGTGCTTTCACAGACTTCATATTTCCTTTGCAAAACAATAGCAAATCATCTGCAAAGCTGAGTTGTACTATGTTTAACTTAGCATACTTTGGATGAAATTTGAAAAACTTGTTCTCCTTCAGTCCCTTTAACACTCTTGTGAAGTATTCCATTACTAGAACAAACAAAAAAAGGGGACATAGGATCACCCTGTCTCAGTCCCTTCTTTGCTGGAAAAAGCTTTATAGGATTACCATTTATAAGTATAGAGTAGGAAACTATAGTTACACATTTCATGATCCATGTAATGAACACCTCTGGGATACATAATTGATCCAGAATCTGCTCTAAAAAACACCACTCAACAGAGTCATATGCCTTCTTCATATCAATCTTCAAACAACATCTTGGAGTAATATTCTTCCTGCTATAACCTTTTACTATCTCATGGCTTAGAATGATGTTATCTGAAATTATCCTCCCTGGAACAAAAGCTGATTGGCTATCATCAACCAAGTAGTCCATAACCTCTTGAAGCCTGCTAGTTATGATTTTGGAGATGATTTTATAAATGGTAGTACAGCACGATATTGGTCTAAACTCAGAAATTCTTGATGGATTCTGTACTTTAGGAACTAAGGTCACTGTAGTGCAATTGATTGGCTTGTACACTTCTGATGTTCTAAAGAAATCCTGAACTGCCTCCACTACTTGATCCTCTATAATTGCCCATGTCTTTTTAAAGAATAGTGAATTAAACCCATCACACCCTGGGGCTTTGGTATCATCTATGCTTTGTAGTGCTTGGACAATCTGCTCCCTTGTCACAGGTTCTATCAGTTTTGCTTATTGTGCTCTTGTCAGTATGCTTCCTTTCTTCATCACATCTGGTTCAATAGCTAAAATCTCCTCTGCAGCTGTTCCTAAGAGTTTCTGATAACTGAATGATTTCTTGATGTACTTCCTCCTGATTTTGTGTATGCAAACCTGCTTGGGTGACTAGCTTTATAATTTTCTTTTGAGCATTCCTGTTCTTTATACTAGCATAAAAAAAGTTGAATTTGAATCCCCTAGCCTCAACCATCGGATTCTGGACTTCTGTTTCAGTATACTCTCCTCAATTGTACTCCATTTTTCTAGCTTCTCTTTTAGATCCTTTTCATCATTCTTCGAAGCCTCTGATTGGTGTGGGTCTCTCATTTGCACCTGAATTCTCTGTAGCTCCCCCTTATGAGTGTAATCTTCTCATGAATTGTGCTATACTCCACTTTATGCAGCTGCTTCAGTCCATTCTTCAGTCTTTTAAGCTTCAACCATACTCTTTTCATTGTTGATCCTTGCATGTTCATCTCCCATGTTGTTTTGACTATGCCTTCAAACTCCTTGTGCTCAACTAGGTTGTTGAAAAATTTGAAAGGCTTTGGATTATTCTGTTGTTCCTTCTCAAAACAAAGACACAAAGGTGTATGGTCAGAAAATAAAGGGTCCTGCACCACCACCTCCAATTGCCTCATACTCATCATCCATCCATCATTTACTAGTGCTCTGTTGATTTTGCTATGGACATGACTATTTGTCCACGTAAACTCCCTCCCAACATATCTGAGTTCTGTCATTCCTGTGTTGTCTAAGAAATCAGTGAAATCCCTTATCTCTGCTTCCATAACAGGATTCCCATTGTACCTATCTTCACAACTTTGTATTGCATTATAATCTACCATTACAATCCAAGGTCCCTTTAGCTCCCTATGCAACTGTGTTAATTCCTCCCACATGTTCTTCCTTTGTCTAATAGTATGCAGACCATATATTGCTGAGAGCCAAAATTCTTCCTTGCTCTCCATTAATATAATCTTCCCTGTGATCATCTGCTCAGAGTAACTATGCTGTATAAACTCCACTACTCCTGGATCCCATACTACCCATATTCTTCCTTTAGTACTAGCTACATAGTTGTCATTCCATTTCCAGTTCTTTGCAATTTTTTGTATGATTTTCCGTGCCATATGTTGCTTCACCTTGTGCTCAATAATAGCTATTAAGCCTACCTTATTGTCTCTAATATATTTCTTTATTTCTTTTTGCTTATATATTTTATTCAATCCTCTAACGTTCCATGCTACTATCTTCATCTAGGTATAAATGGATCATCAGTCTCCTGCATCGCGTCTCATCTGTTGTTACTATTAGACCCCAAACTTATTAGCATTGAGTTTGAAGGATCTGGTGTGCTGCTTCCATTTTCTATACTTATCCCCATACTTATCCCCCCATATTTTGAGTTCTTTGCTATAGATTTACTCTTCACTGTCTGCCAGCCTTCATCATCCTCCTGCCTTTGTGGTGAAAATTCTTTCTGTTTCTGTTCTATTCCTTTTTGTTTGTAATCCAGCGTTGGAACTTGTGGAGCAGCTTCTTTGTCCTGCTTCTCTTCCACTTGCCCTTTCCTCCTCCAAAACTGTTGTGGCTTTTGATCTCTTCCTCTTTGCTTTGCTTCTTACTTCTGTGGTTCTTGGCAAACATGTCCCAATTGAAGACATTTAGTGCAATACTGGGGCATCCAATCATACCAAACATTCTGCTCAAATTCCCTGCCATTGGGATCTTCTACCATAATATGTTTTGGAAGTGGCTTAGTCACATCCATTTCCACTAGAATTCGAGCATAAGAAATATGTTCAACTCTAGTAGTACAGGCATCTGCATATATAGGTATTCCCAGAGTAGTCCCAATTCTACTCAATGAATCATCCTCCTAGCAATCAAGTGTCAGCTTAGGCAATTGAATCCATAATGGTATGGTTTTCAATACCTCATTTGCAAAATCAAAAGTCACAGTCCACACTTTAACAACCACAAGCTTGCTATTCATCATGTATGGCCCTGAATAGAGCACAACATCTCTATCCTCTATTGCGTCAAATTTAACCACAAAATACCCATCATTATGAAGGTATATTGATGGTTTTGCAGCAAAGTTCCACTGGAACGAGACAAATCTTTCAAACGCAGCAATAGTAGGAGTTCCACCCACTACATACACAATCACAGCCATTCTCCATTTTTCAGTAGCTCGCTCCACAACCTCTTTGTCTAATTTAGCTACCTTAACTCCATTCCTAATCGTAGGAGCAATATACTGTAAATTCATACCTCGAGTTGCCATTTTATTCTCAGCAAATAAACTCTTCCATTTCATCGTTGCATTTGCCAAAGCAGGGATCTCCAATTTCCTTTGAGCATCAGTATCTCCCATAACTTTTCCAGCTTCACTCCTCTTAGATTCATCAATTACAGCAGTATCACTCTTGCTAGGTTCCGATTGAGCTGAATTTGAACCTCCTGCAATCAACGGTGGTGTTTTAGCTCCTTTTGCTAAAGCTGGCCACTGTTCCATTGGTTTGTCCGTTAGTGTTCCATTGGTTTTCTTAGCTTCTTCATCAAATTTCTCAGTTGGTTCTCTATCTACTTCCTTCGCTACTAAATCTCTCAGATCCACCGTAATTGCATGTTGTTGAGGCCGACCTCGCGGCGTTTTCCGGTGGGAGTGGCGCAAAACATCAAAGTCACACTATCCTACGTCGAGAGCTTTTTTATCTTTATACTTAGGAGCTAGTGACCAAGTATATTTATGCATAAGCATACTTCCTTTGCCTGTTAAATAGAACTAAATATAGACTCATGGTCGCTTCACTTTTTTCTTTCAAGAATATATCCTATCTATCAATTAGAACTCGTATAACCTTTATAAGTTTTATCATCTCTTTTGATACACACAGTTAAATTTTTATATTTCTACTTTATAAGATAAGTTTTATATTTAATGATACTTGTGAAATATTGTAGGACAAATTTGACAGTGATGACATAAATGAGCAACGAGATCGTGTCCTGAAACATATGAGAAAGTTATTGAACAATTAGAGAGGATCGATGCATAAGAATATTAAGTCTAAGCCATTTTGTTCTGCTCTAAAAGATGTGCCAAAAGGGATAGACAATAGTTATTGAGAATGGCTGGTCAAGGAGCATTTTCTTACTAATTTTAAGGTAAGATTATATAGCTATTTATTAACATCGTGTAATATTAAGTGTGTCACGACTCAAAATCCACAATAGGTCGTGATGGCACCTAACGCCGCCATCAGGAAAGCCAACGTTGATTTATCAGTTTAATTACTCATTTTATTACTTTGAAATCATAATTTCATTAATTAAGTCGTACCAAAAAAATTTACAGGGTAAATGATAATATTTTCACAAACAGCGATAATGAACAACCCGTAAACATCCCTAAAATCCGGTGCCACAGGTGCATGAGCATCAACTAGGATATATAATAAAATACAACATCTGTCCGGAATGCAAATTAGACAGGAAAATATTAAAAAATCTGATGGAGACTTTGTAGGCTGCGGAGAGTAACATGAAATGCAGCTTACGGTATGTCCCCGCAATAACCGCGCCTTTGCGCCCAAAAGATCACCAGATATATATGTACCTGCACAAAAATGTGCAACAAGTGTAGCATGAGTACGTAAATCAACGCATACCCAATAAGTATCTAGCCTAACCCCAGAGAAGTAGTAACAAGGGATCGATATCGATACTCACTAGTGGTCCAATAAGACAAATATAGTAAGAAATAAACAGATATGTGGCAGAGTAAACAAACAAAATAAACAAGTATAAATACGTGATACAATCCTCCTCTCTACAATAGACTCAAGCTCTTAATTAACAATTACCTCCTCAACCGGAGCATATATATATATATATATATATATATATATATATATATATATATATATATATATATATATATATATATATAATGGGCCTCACTAGATGGGTCGTCATAATTCAAATCAGGAAGACTCCTAGATACACTGACTTCTTGTCAAATATTATACACGATTCCATGAGAGTATTTTATAGAAATGCCGAGGAGTACGGCCCGATCCCATCAAAATCTGTGAAATATTGAGGGTCGAACGACACGAACCATATATGCATCTATTATACTGTCGAGGTGAACGGCCCGCTCTCATGAGAGTGTGATACATAATCCTGCTGAGGCAAACGGCCCGATCCTATTAGAATAAGAAGCTTTAACGCGTCCTTCAGCCCACTCACGAATATGCCTGTGAGTTATAATTTTAAGGAAAAACCTTTCGATGAAAATGTATAGCGCGGGAGAAATACTTAAGAGGAAAAAATTTATTCCACGGTTAATCATGAAACTCGTCAAATCTCCAAAATAGCAAGTCTATCACTCTACGCACGTCTAGTCTCAAGTCGCAATGTGGAATAAAGGAATTAAACGAGTAAAGATAACCCCTATAGTACAAGTATAGCATGATGTGAATCTAAGTCTACCCGAATAATAACATGGATCTAACTACGTATGGACTCTCGTCACCTTGTGATTACATAGATCCCGCAACAAGTCACTCAAATTAAATATATCACCTAGGGGTAGTTTCCCCCTCAGAGAGTTAGATATGAGACTTACCTCGCATCGCAACTAAATTCAAGATTCCAATAAACCTCTGTCTCCCGTATTGGTGTCCATAAGCTTCAAATCTAGTCACAAACAATTCAATACACTCAACACGAATCGTTGGAATTAATTCCAATTGAAATTACTAATCTTCCAAATAAAAATCTGAAATTCTCTCAAAATTCAACAGTGGGACCCATGTCTCGAATCTCGAAAAAACTCACAAAATCCGAAAACTCATTCCGAGATGAGTCCAACTATACAAAAATTATCAAATTCCGACATCAGATTGCCTTTCAAATCTTCATTTACAATTTTGGAAGATTTTGTAAAAATTTGATGTCTCTTTAATTAATTCACGGATCCATGATGTAACTAAGTATGGAATCGTGAAATATAATCAATATATGATAAGTAACACTTACCCCAATATTTTCCCTTGAAAATCTCTCAAAAAACGCCCTTTCCCAAGATCTAAATCGTTGTAAATGGAAAATGGGACGAAGTTTTCAAAACTTAAATCTGCTGCCCAGTCATTTACCATATGCGATCACGGCCATACTTCTGCGATCACGAAGCACAAAATTTTTCTAGCATTTTTTTACTCTATGCGATTGCGGCCATTCTCCCCCGTTCGCGAAGAACAAATTTTTCCAACAGCCTTCTCCAACTCTTCCGGATAGCCTCTAGTAAATGGTCATAACCTTTTGTAAAGAATTCCGAATAATAAATGATTTGACTTTCTGAAAATTAGGCACCAAGATACACAACTTTCGTGTTTTGGTAATTTCCCAAATCCTTACAGATTTTGAGATATAAGCTGCCATAGTCAGTCTGTACAATACATATTTCTTCTTCTCGATTTCCAAACATCATCCCGGATAACCTGTAGTGTACCAATCATAACTTTTGTACACAACTTCAAATGCTAAATGGTTTAATTTTCTGAAAACTAGACACAAAGGGCTACAACTTTCATTTTTTGATCATCTCCAAATTCTTTATAGATTGCGAGATATAAGCTTCTAAAGTCGCGTCAGTGCAGCAGAAAGTTTCCTCTACCCGATCGCTAAAGCTCTTTCGCGATCGCGAATCACTGGCCAATTTCTCCCATTTTACTCATCAAGATCGCGGCCAATTCCATGCGATCGCATATCAAACTGCTGTAGCCAAAAACCAGCAGCTAAAAATGGCCTAGAAATGGTCCGAAACCACCCTGAAACTCACCTGAGCCCCTCGGGACCCCATCCGAGCGTACCAACAAGTCTCAAAACATATCACGGACTTAGTCGAGGCCTCAAATCACATCAAACAACGCTAAAAACATGAATCACACCCCAATTCAAGCCTAATGAAACTAAGAAATTCCAACTTTTACATTCGATGCCGAAACCTATGAAGTCAATTCTGATTGACCTAAAATTTTGCACACAAGTCATAATTGACATTACGGACCTACTCCCACTTCTGGAATCGGAATCCGACCCCGATATCAAAAATTCCACTCCCTATCAAACTTCCAAAAACCTTCAACTTTCAACTTTCGCCAAACGACCCTGAAATGGCCTACGGACCTCCAAATCCACATCCGAACGCGCTCCTAAGACCAGAATCAACATACGGAGCTATTCCCTGGCTCGGAATCCCAAACGGACATCGATAACATTAAAATACACTTTAACCAAATTCATGAAATTCTTTCAAAATGCCAACTTTCCATAATAAGCGCCGCAACGCTCCCAGTTCATCCAAAACTCAATCCGGGCATATGCCCAAGTCCACAATCATCATACGAACCTATTGGAACCTTCAAATCCCGATTCCGAGGTCGTTTACTCAAAAGTCAAACCTTAGTAAACTCTTCCAACCTAAAGCTTCCAAAATGAGAATTTTCCATCTGAATCAACTCCGAACTTTTTGAAATTCAATTCCGACCACACATGTAAGTCATAATACATGAAGTGAAGCTACTCAAGGCCTCAAACCGTTGAATGACACACTAGAGCTCATAATGACCAGTCGGGTCGTTACATTCTCTCCCACTTAAACATACGTTCGTCCTCGAATATGCTAAGAACTGCTCTGGAGTTGTCCAAAATCACTACTTAATACCTCGTGCACCTACCGGTGCCACCACAACCCAGTTAAGCACACACTAGCTCGAGCCAGACTGAAGATCTTTCTTACTACCTTAGCTAACAAGCGTTAGAACAAAATTCCAACATTCAGAATTCTCCACGATACTAGATTCTCACACACGAACACCGTATCAATCACCAGACACTGAACCCAACGTGACCGTGCTCCTCTGCTGAAATCACACCATGCACCCCATAACTCATTTGCCCAAGGCAATCTCCCCCAAGAACCACCGCTAAGATTTCCACTGACCCGAAGCCCGTAGTATACCTCATAACATATATAAGCCATGTTCCAACTCTTGCAATACTGCCACGACGGAAGAGATATGTAGAAACTCAAACCACGTGCTGAATCAAAAATTATGGAGTCTCTCCTCCTGACAAGAACCATTACCTCATTCTGAACTGAATAACGATATTTGCTCTTTAATATGCCTTATATAAATCCGATCGCACTGACCCCGGGTCCAATGATCTCATATCACCCAGTACAAAATGCTCCGACAATAAGCAACCGCAAACACTATCTAAGATTTCATATGACGCCATCAATGCGCCAACAAGCTACAACTTGAATATGAGACTTAAGAAAGAACAAACTTTGGAAAAGAACTATCCAGCCCGCGTAACGAATCAAACGGCCATCCAATACTATGAGCCTTTCTCAGAGGCAAGAAACAAGACACACAAAAATAAATATAAGGAACTATGCTTAATCATCTCACTGTTGCGGCTTGCAACCTGACCCACACATAATACCGTTGCGGCGTGCAACCCGATCTAACCATGATACCGTTGCGGCGTGCAACCCGATCCGAATAATGATACCCGTGGCTGCGTGCCACCCAATCAAAACAATATGGCTGTGGCGATGTGCCACCCGATCCACACATAACAATCAAGAAGAAAACACACATCAAGCCGTAACGTTTATAGTCATGAAATGTCCGAATAACAACCACAAGCACGCCAAGTGCTTAACACAAATTCTGGGGAGACGGATAGCGCCATACGCTACGAAACCCAAGCACAACTAAGGTGCGATATATGATCTGCATCTTGAGAGCCATCCTGCTCACATAACACCACATCTATGTGGGACCTCAACACATATGCGAATAATCAAACTGTCTCACAACCCACATGACACAATAGAGTATTATATGAAATTAGCTGACGACGAAAATAACATCCAATGTCCGAAGACTACTCCATGAGAAATGCTATGCTGAATGAACACATCCGGCCTGGTGTAGAGCACATATCCCCATTTACACCCATTAACAGACCTCAAGCCAATTCTGATCATACCATACTAGGCTAATAACCTTTCAAGGATCCACACTGACCTATTCATGACACATAAGAACAGCCGTCAAATCCGAAGCAAACTCACACGGTCTACAGCCCAAGGAATAGAACGCCTTCCAGGCCTAAACTCTCGCATTAGCTATAGTACCATAATCTCCATACTTGGTTTCAATCTTTAATCAATCAAGTGACTACATGTCACACTTATACAACCTTCCCGTGGGGCACGCTCCCACGACCTTCCGCACCAGGTAGCAAAGTCTGCACATCCATATCACTGGCCATACTAACACTGTAAAGCGAATCGAGAATCCGCAAATCAGTACACAAAGCCTCTTACATAGAACAATGTTCTTAGGTGACGCTAAGGAAAATACCAGATTACTCTAAAGGTCTGAATTATTTCCTGCTCATATGAGCTCGTGACATACTTGTCAACACCGAACCGCAACTTTGATCCTCAACTTCCAATTCCCATGCCGCTCACTGCACCTAACATGCCACTACGCGAGAGTACAAGAATTTCATCATAACTCCTGAACCACTAATAGAATAAACACTTCATCATATAGAAACTTTTCACCTAACTCATTTTAGGAGAACCATTGCATCACGCGACTGAATTCCCATAATCGTAGAAAATACAAACCTCAATTTGTGGTCTAAACCATCATAACTCTTCCGGGATCCATCTACACATAACAGACCATAATAAGCGAATGCCTCTAATTAACTCAAATTAGGGGGCCGTCAAGCCTCGCACGTACCGCCACAAATCACCTGTATAACTAACACGCTGAAGGAACTGATCATTGCCACCACTATGCCGATTCAACCATTGCTAACCGAACCAACTTCTTCTAATTACTCTAGACTTGCCTTAAAAATAATAATAGCTCCATTCAAAATATAACGAACTCAATCCACACACATCCTGAGTGACCCCATTTAACGAGACCACATTGTCTGAAAACCCACGAACCATCTCATACCCTCCTTGTGCGCACATTCGCATCTTCAACTGGTACACCCATTCTGATAATCCCTCTGCGAATCTGAAGTTATTTTCTACCATTTCTCCAATGTTGTACCGCAAATCGATGATAACATAGAACACTCCAAGTCCCTTCTATAATCCACCGCAAAAGCTCGATACTTAACCACACCACGGACTCAGAATCCTTAGGAACCGCACTTTAATTTTTGAACCCACTAGGACCATTGTTGAGAGACACCCACTATGATTCAGACCCGAATATAATCAACCCCAAGGCTCTGCTAGCACATGAACACCCTCCCAAAGATGCACCCGGCTGAATTACATTCCTTGTACATCACATCTATACGAAGCATAAACTCTGAGTCTCCCCAAAACCTGAACATGAATCGATAAGGCCAAAAATAGAACACATTCCTCCAATTCTTTGCTCAAATTACCACCGATGTTTTCTTTTCTTAGTCGTAATAACCCACCAATACACCAATAACCAGAAACCACACAAGTAGACAACCACGCAATCTAATCGTAGACGGTGGGGCTCCCCCAATTAACTTGAAGCTACAATTACATAACCCTGGAACCCACCAAAATTCCTTCTACCCCATTGACATCAACTGAAAGTCCAACAATACATTCCAAACTTGAAGTCATGTTGCATCCAAATAAAATCCGTGGACCTAGTCATTGTCCATCATGATTCCCATATTGCTCTACACTTTCCTCAAGGCGTGTGGCTATCCTACCACAGAATCCATATGCTACTCTGCCGCTCTCCCACTTTGGTTAAACCCTCTCCTTTGAGCAACTTCTCTACTTCTGCTTTTCATACTTGACCTACTAGTATTTCAACCACCGCGAGACTCCTTCCGCCATGTTCTTCCTTATCCTTCGCTGCCCAATTACTGCCTCAAAGAAAAATCCATCTCTATGGCACCTGATCTGACCAATTGTTACCAACTCTAAGCCTCCTAGAAGATCATCTTTCTCGAGCCATCAGTATTAGAAATAACAATTCGATTCTGAAATGCTACACACCGCTATCTCTGCCAACCGCTTCTCGGGAACCATTTCACAACACCCTGCACCGAAGGCCAAGAATTAAAGAAGACCATAACACCGACAAATCTTAATCTGTTCTAACAAGAACGACGATACCACATCAAAATCAGAATCCCACCACACTCGGGAATATCAGGTCTCGCTACTCTATCGACTAAAGCCTGAGCATTCACAGACCGATTGTCTTTCCTCCAGTGGATTTAAATGCTGAATCCCCTAAATCATGCACCGAGAAATCCGCCTTTCAAGTCATTCACTGCCTCGACGCATAGACAAGCACCCTACCATTGCACCATCACTGTGCGATAACACGTCAGAACATCATAGCATGCTGCACGCACCCTCAAAACCATTGAAAACACATCTACTGAACCGAAATGATGGAACATCCTTCCGCAAGAAGACGATAATAACTTGCTCGAATGCACAAAAAGAAACATACCGCCCCACGTCTGTAGTACCACTGCAACTCTTCGATGCTCAATCGACACAAGCGCTCAACATTGTATAAGAATGTGTAGGAAGGAAATAAAGGCATAAGCCTCAAAGGAATAAAATCGCACGATGAGGAATCAAGAAGGGAAGTGCTCCTAATAGCCCTGTATCCTCTCGAAGATAAGTACAGACGTCTCCATACCGATCCGCAAGACTCTACTAGACTTGCTCATGACCCGTGAGACCCAAGTGAACCTAATGCTCTAATACCAAGCTGTCATGACCCAAAATCCACAATAGATCGTGATGGCGTCCAACGCCGTCGTCGGGCAAGCCAACGTTGATTATCAGTGTAATTAATCATTTTATTACTTTGAAATCACAACTTCCATTAATTAAATGGTACCAAAAAGAATTTACAGGGTAAATGATAATATTTTCACAAACTACGATAATGAACAACCCGTAAGCACCCCCAAAGCCCGATGTCACAAGTGCATGAGCATCAACTAGGAAATATAATAAAATACAACATCTGTCTTGAATGAAAATTAGACGGGGAAATATATATAACTCTGATGGAGACTCTACAGGCTGCAGAGCGTAACATGAAATGCAGGTCACGGTAAGTCACCGCAATAACCACCCCTATGTACCCAAAAGACCACCAGACATATATTTACCTGCATAAAAATGTGCAACAAGTGTATCATGAGTACGTAAATCAACGCGTACCTAATAAGTATCTAGCCTAACCCCAGAGAAGTAGTGACAAGGGGTCGACATCGACACTTACTAGTGTTTCAATAAGACAGATATAGTAAGAAACAAACATATATGGGGAAGAGTAGACAAACAATATAAACAAGTATAAATACGTGATACAATCCTCCTCTCTACAATATACTCAAGCTCTCAATTAGCAATTACCTCCTCAATCGGAGCATATATATATAATGGACCTCACAAGATGGGTCGTCATAATTCAAATCAGGAAGACTCGTAGATACACTGACTTCTTGTCAAATATTAAGCACGATTCCATGAGAGTATTTTACAAAATGCCAAGGCGTACGACCCGATTCCATCATAAAATGTGCACTGCCGAAGGTCGAACTGCACGAACCATAGATGCATCTATTATACTGCCGAGGCAAACGGCCCGCTCCCAAGAGAGTATGGTACATAATCTTGCCGAGGCGAATGGCCCGATCTTATTAGAATAAAAAACTTTAACGGGTCCTTTTCCCCACTCACAATAAACGTGTGAGTTGTAATTGTAAGGAAAAACCTTTCGATGAAAACGTATAGCGCAGGAGAAATCCATAAGAGGAACACAGTTATTCGCGGCTAATCATGAAAATCGTCAAAACTCCAAAATAGCAAGTCTATCACTCTACGCACGTCTAGTCTTAAGTCATAATGCGAAATAAAGGAAATAAACGAGTAAAGATAACTCCTATAGTACAAGTATAGCATGGTGTGAACCTAAGTCTACTCAGACAATAACATGAATCTAACTACGTGCGGAATCTCGTCACCTCGTACGTACGTATCCCTCGCAACAAGTAAAACATATTAAATACATCACCTAGGGGTAGTTTCCCCCTCACAAAGTTAGACAGGAGACTTACCTTGCTTCGCAACCAAATTCAAGATTCCAATAAACCTTTGCCTAGACAATTGGCGTCCAAAAGCATCAAATCTAGTCACAAACAATTCTATATACTCAACACGAATCGTAGGAATTAATTCCATATGAACTTACAAATGTTTCAAATAAAATCTTAAATTCATCTCAAAATTCAATAGTGGGACCCACGTTTCAAATCTCAAAAAAACTCATGAAATCCGAACACCCATTCCGAGACGAGTCCACCATAAAAAAATTATCAAATTCCGATATCGGACTGCCTTTCAAATCTTCATTTTACATTTTTGGAAGATTTTATCAAAATCTAATGTCTCTTCCGTTAATTTACGGATCCATGATGTAATTAAGTATGGAATCATAAAATATAATCAATATAGGATAAGGAACAGTTACCCCAATGTTTTCCCTTAAAATCTCTCAAATATCGCCCTTTTCCGAGCTCCAAATCGCTAAAAATGGAAAATGGGTCGAAACTTAAATCTGCTGCCCAGTCATTTACCCTATGCAGTCGCGGCAAAACTCGCGCGATCGCGAAGCACAAAATTTTCCCAGCATTTTTTTACTCTATGCAATCGCGACCGTTCTCCCGCGATCGCGAAGAACAAATATTTCCAACAACCTTCTCCAACTCTTCCGGGCAGCCTCTAGTATAATGGTCATGACTTTTTGTACAAAATAGCGAATAACAAATGGTTTAATATTCTGAAAACTAGACACCAAGATCTACAACATTCATGTTTTGGACATCTCCCAATTCCTTATAGATAACAAGATATAAGCTTCCAAAGTTAGCTCTGTGCAACAGAAATTTCTTCTTCGCGATTTCCAGACATCTTCCCGGGCAACCGGTAGTGTACCAACCATAATTTTTTGTACACAACTCAAAATGCTAAATGGTTTAATGTTCTGAAAAATAGACACGAAGTGATACCAATTTCATTCTTTGATCATCTACAAATTCCTTATATATTGCGTGATAGAAGCTTCCAAAGTTGGGTCAGTGCAACAGAAAGTTTCCTCTATGCGATCGTGAAAGGTCTTTCGCGATCACGAATCACTGGCCAATTTCTCCCATTTTACTCATCGTGATTGCGGCTAATTCCTCGCGATCGCATAGCACACTGTTGTAGCCAAAAACCAGCAACTAAACATGGCCTAGAAATTGTCCGAAACCACCCCGAATCTCACCCCCGAGCCCCTCGGGACCCCGTCCGAACATACCAACAAGTATCAAAACATATCACAGACTTAGTCGAGGCCTCAAATTATATCAAAAAAATGCTAAAAACATGAACCACACCCCCAATTCAAGCCTAATGAAACTAAGAAATTTGAACTTCTACATTTGATGTCGAAACCTATCAAGTCAATTCTGATTGACCACAAATTTTGCGCACAAGTCATAATTGACATTACAGACCTACTCCCACTTCCGAAATCAGAATCCGACCCCGATATCAAAAAGTCCACTTCCGGTCAAACATCCAAAAACCTTCAACTTCCAACTTTTGTCAAATGACACCGAAATGACCTACGGACCTCCAAATCCACACCCGGACGCGCTCCTAAGACCAAAATCACCATACGGAGCTATTCCCATGCTCTGAATCCCAAACGGACATTGATAACATTAAAATATACTTCAACACAAATTCATAAAATTCTTCCAAAATGCCAACTTTCCACAATAAGCGTTGCAACGCTCCCAGGTCATCTAAACCCGATCGGGGCATATGCCCAAGTCCACAATCATCATACGAACCTATTGGAACCTTCAAATTCCGATTACGAGGCCGTTTACTCAAAAGTCAAACCTTAGTCAACTCTTCAAACTTAAAGCTTTTGAAATGAGAATTTTCCATCTGAATCAACTTCGAACTTCCAAAAATTCAATTCCGACCACACGTGAAAGTCGTAATACCTGAAGTGAAGCTACTCAAGGCCTCAAACCGCTGAATGACGCACTATAGCTCAAAACGACCAGTCATGTCGTTACAAAGTGGCTGATCAGAATTTTTTCGGCGTGTTGTTAATTTAGGAGACAAGTAGAAGAAACTTTGTCAATAGGTCTAAGTTGAGTATGCCTCATCGTACGAGTAGTAAGCTAATTAGGGAGATCATTTATGAATTGGTGAGTAAATCTTATAATTCTATTAAGAAACGTCATCTTTGTTACAAAGATTTCTTTGACTTGTTTATTTGAATGTGAAGGGAGGTAAAGATGGCAACCCACTAGATGTGGCAACATTTTTTTTAAGACTCGAAAGAATAACAACAAGCTTGTCGAACCTAAAACTAATGCAAAATATGTATTTTTATTGATTCAGTTTACATTATTTATTTACTGTGATTTATCACTTTAATTAAATTATTTTTTATTTTACAGGCTAATTCAAAGAAGTGGTGCAATCTGAATCATCTCTTACAAACATTGAGGTTGTAGAAAGGTGTTTCCGACCTCAACAAAAGAGTCATGTAGTTGGATTTTGGTGGTGGGATAACCGCTAACGAGTTGAAAGGTGGTAAATCCTCTAAAGGTGCATTGTTGCAAAAGATGAATGCTACTAAAAAAGAAAATAAATCACTAAAAAGATGCCTAAAAGGGTTAGATAGTAAATATGATGAGCTAGGGAGTAAATATGAATAGCTTGCAAAGATAGTGTTTGATCAACCTTTATCACCATCTTCAAGTGATCAATATATTGAATCATTTAACATGTTAGTAGATTAAAAATCCTATTTTACTCTGTGATGAAAATATTGCAATGCTCATGTGAATTTTTTCTTTATATCATTAAGGTTTATGAATAAACAAAAATATAGTCAAATGAATTTAAGCAAGAATGAAGTTTCAAATATTATGTACATGTTTAGGAAGATAATCTTAAAAATATAATATGTAATTTGAGAAAATTGCTCAATTTTCTAAATTTCTAGCTTTCTCTTTTGCCTTTTTTAGTTTACATTGCAGCTTAATGCTTTTGAAGTCCTCTCTAAAACTGAGAATCAGGATTTACTCTATACTTGCTCTGTTGAACTGAGTAAAGCCTAAAGTTCAGTCAAGGTTTTGACGTACTTAGCAAAGTGTGGATTTTTAATAGACCATTCTAAACGATATGAATGAACATACTGCCGTAATAGATCATTCTAATATTGCCATATGGAATTCAATGGCTAGCACTTGATTTTACAAGTTGGTAACACTCGTATTTGTGATCAAATTCCTAGCTGAAAATATGGGAGCTAT
The DNA here is from genome assembly GCF_001879085.1 of Nicotiana attenuata. Classification (NCBI taxonomy): domain Eukaryota; kingdom Viridiplantae; phylum Streptophyta; class Magnoliopsida; order Solanales; family Solanaceae; genus Nicotiana; species Nicotiana attenuata. The sequence goes on along the minus strand of NW_017670259.1, from coordinate 1,532,723 downwards.
TATGCACAGAATTTTAGATCAAAGATGCTTCATTTCAGACATGAGTAGTGTAAGTAAATTTAGGAAACGTAGTGGAAGGGACTAGAAAAATTGACTATTTGTTGTCTGATGCATATTATGTGTTATCCAATTTATCTGCTTATGCTCTATCTAGGAGGCCGTCGTATTGTTGTTTATTTTCTGGTTTGTTTTTGTTCTATGGTTCGCTTATCAACTCTACTATTTCTATGTATACGTCATATCTTCAGCTCCACCTAACTTTTTACCATCACGGAAAATGATAAATATAATACTTTAATATCAATATATATAAGATTGACGTATGATGGGATGTTGAAGAGATTCGTCAAACCAACCATGACACTGAAATACACAATTTTTTTCTGGCACATCTGCATTTACATGCAAATGATTAAGTAGGCGTTGGGCCTTAATCTGTTTTTTTTTTTTTTTTTTTGTGAAAAGTTTTTGACTTTGTTACTGTTTGTAAATGAAACTGAAATCCAGCCATGTTCAGATTTTGATCATTGTAAATGCAACAACATGGAGCTAGCTCTATAAGAGAAATAATCAAACTCCCAGGGCAACCACAGTTGCTAAGTTTCCTATAATTCCATTACCCAGCCCTGTTAAAAGAATGAATCGATTTAGGAATCCAATTGCACATAAAGTTAGAAATAATTGTACATGCCCCTTTTCCTATTGTTGTTTTTCTGCACGAGAAAATGGACAGGCTCACACTTTGCTGCATAACTAAATTTAGATGTGATGTACTTCCTATGTACCCCCGTTAGTTTCCTGTTGCTGCCTTCTGGTGATAGCTCACAATCGATCTCGAGCACTCCATAAGTTGATCTTCCGAGTAACTAGTATGCCACTCGCATGTCTTACTCCACTGCTGGACACCGTAGAGTGTGGTTTGAGCTATATAGATTGCTGCAGCAGCTATGAATGATGGCAGAAACTTGATCATTTCATATTCCACTAGACAAAGCTCAACCAAGAAGAAAGACAGCAACTCAAGCTTCCTATCAGATTGAGCAGCCTTAAGAAATCTTCTCATAAAAACATATGTAGTTGGAACTGACATGTTAAACTGCAGTGTGTTGAGAATCATTCTTTCCACTTCGTGAACCTCCTTCCTTGAATAGGCTTTGTCCGACATAAGCACGAAATCTTCCATTAATGGAACAGAAACTTCCACATATTTGCATGCTAATAGCATGGCAACCAACCCAACAAGCCGTAACTTCTTCCTAACAACACCTTGCTTCTCCAAAAATCTATCTATCAAATTAACAGTCAGGAACAACGTCTCTTCTTTGAGCCTTAAACTGTAGAATTTGAAGAAGCTCTATATGGGTTTGCTTCCCTAAAGTGACACTGGTTGTGCAGGTTTTAGTGTGACAAGATAGGGTGATATAGGACTATTATTTAGTCGTCTTCCGATCATCATCTACAGACATAGAAAATGTAATGCATTGTGTTTTTGCTACAATACCATCTACCGTTATGTCACTTGATCTTTGTATTTTTTCACTTCCTCGTTTATAGCCATTAGTGTAGCCTTTAATGTATTTGATATTTTTTAGCCATTAATGTATCTGATCTTTCTTCTTTAGTTGTTTAATTTTTGCTAATAAACTGGCATAAATTTATTATTTTAACATGTCAAAAATTTGAAGTCCAAAGAACCTATCCTTGAAGAAAGTGGAGATCTAGTTGAAGTACAAGAAGTTTTGGGTTTGTTTAGGATGGTTTAAAGACATTGTCTTATTTACATATATATGCTGCAATTTTATTCTCTTTTTAGGAATTGGTTAAAATGATGTCTTACAATTTGGATTGATTTCTGGTAAATATAATGCTTGTATTAAGAAGATATTAAGTATTTGGTTTATTCTCCAATGTTATTGACAGTGTATGAAAGAATATAAATAATTATTACTATTCATGTAATTTAAATTTTCCTAATTATATTTATTACATGATCATATTAGCAAAGAAAAATGTGGTCATTAGAACTATTTAACGACACGTTTCTCAAACAGATAAATGACTATTAACGAAGGAAATTTTGGCTGTTAAAAATAATTATACAGATAACAAAGGGAATACCGGTCACTAAAAGCACTTGAATTGACTTAATTAGTTGTTGTCATTAAAGATTTTTAACGACCGGATAACAAGTTAGCAAGGGGAAATCCTATTGCTAAAAGCATGTATATAACGACCGAAAATGATGCCGTCGCTAAATAACCTTTAACGACCGGATTGTAAACCGGTCGTTAACTTTTAACGCCAAAGCTTTTAACGACCGGTGACAACCAGATTTTTTCCGGTTGCTATCAACTTTTAACGACCGGAATTGGACTTTTAACGATCAGATTTCCCCTCGCTAAAGGCCTATTTTCTTGTAGTGGTTGTTCTTCACTAGAACTAACTTTTGATTTTGAAATATGGTGTAATCACTTTGGAAACACTTCAAACCCTTGTGGTATCTGTTTAGGAGGGTTAGTAGAAGTTTGGAGATGATGTTGACTCAAAAATAAGCAGAAAATAGGCGTCCAAATCGTTTTTAAAGTGAAGTAGATCGAGCACCGCCTAAGTGGGTCCCATGGGAGCTACTTGCGCAGTCTCGTAAAAATGCGAATATTCCTCTACTCCGACACCATATCGATAAACGGTTTAATGCGTTGGAAACTAGACTCATAGATATTCAATTTGATAGGTAGATCATCCAATAATTTCAAGTATATTTGGAGATAAGTTCAGCTACATCTCACCTAATTTTCAGCACATTATGAATGTAACTTGTGATGATCTTTGCCAACTTTTTTTTCACAACTTGCTTGACTTCAAAACATAGCACACGTCTATCATACGACTAAAATAACTCATAGCACAACCTCCTTATCATGTTAAGAACCCTATTCTTACCCTAAAGTACATGTTATAACATTCCAAACTTGTCGACTTTCAACGAAACTTATTTTTTCAATTGGTTTAGCTTCTAAGCATTCCAACCCTCTTGGTACTCGATATTCATGATATTAAATATTTGTAACCTCAGAGGTAACATAATTAACTTAATTTATATTCTTCCAAATATAATCTTATTTCTGAGCTTACATGAATTGACTTACGACATACTCTCACGTACAAAAATATGGGGTGTAACATCATTCCCCCTTTTGGAACATTCGTCCTCAAATGTTGACTGATGCACTTATCCGTTTCATAAGAAATATCTCTTACGAATACTTTAATATTACTTTTTCCATCTAGGGAGCTGTTCGGTGAATAAATCCAAAGGCTAGGGCATTCCCCCCTTTAGGCCTCTTTCTCACACCACAACTTGTGGTCGAAATTCTTCCAATCTCGTAACTGTTTCTACCTTCTTTCACGCAGTCTGTATGATTTTGACCTTGTATGTGCACCTATACTACTATTATCTCCTTTTTTCATTTAGGCTTTAGCCAATCTCTAGGCCTCACTTTGTGAACATATACAGTACTATGACAAGCTGTCCCTCTGGGCATCTATAGGTGTACTAAAGTTCTTCACTCGGTACTTTGTCGAACTTACAACTATTGCTATATTTTGTTTCATAACCTCAATTATCTATCATTACGCCTTTACTGCATCTAGGTAGGTCATACTATACCATAACACTTACTTCGGTTTATGATTACCGAGGTCTGTTACCCAACTCCTGGTTACTCTCTCGATGCTTATCATATATGTATAAATCTAAGTCCTTTAATGCTTCCTCATTATTGTTCATCTTAAGAATGGCATCATAATCTCCTCTCATACTTTGGAATTTTTATCCATCCATTGTTGGTTCACCTTAATGTTGATCCATAATCTACCACTGATAACTTGAAACCTCCTATGCAATACATTATCACAAGGGCTCACATCGTACCGGGAACATTTGAAGTGATTTTCTTGATCCACCTAGGGACGATACTATACTTCAATAACTGTATTTCATTGCATCCCAACGTGATTAATCTTATGGGGGGTATTCTAATCCCGCACAATTCATGAAATCCTTTTCTCGTTAAATCATTACTCAATCAAAGGTCTAAATGTCATCCTCTTATCTATCACGATTACAGCCTTATTCTACTAGCAGGGCAGCATTCCATCTCTTATAACTTCTCCTAGTCTTAGAGTACTCTGAGTTCATCAAGGTTGTACCGAGCTTTCTATAACTTACGGAAACCATCTGCTATCTTACTTTGATGGGTTTAATCCGGAGGCCTTACCCATTCTTGTCACCTTCTCGCTCATCTTTTCTTATCCTTACTCCTACCTACCTAAAACATTGTCGCTCTACGATACTTTAGCTTGCGACCTACACATATCTATTCATACTACTCACAACAGTCCTTTAACTTTCTAGCACTATAGATTTCTTTCGTGCCTTCTCAGTTGTCTTTAAATGTAAGCAATTACTTTTCCTATAACTCGTATGATCTCAAATATTACTTTTGACTTCCCATTCATTAGTCACGATAGGGGCCACTTTCTTGTGGAGTGCATACAATGTTGTAGTGAGACTGTTGTTACAAGACCATTACTTCTTTATGTCACAATGCTTAGGTTGACGCCTTTTTCCTTATTTGCTCAGCTAGTCTTTCGTTGTAGTACTTAGGGGAGACCTTCTGACTCTTGTAAAGCTAAGAGCTTATTACCTGATATACAAGACGAAATTTTTGTTGTTCTTGCTCTCCAATAATTATCCCTAGTTACTTACCTTCGTGCCCTTGTGCTCGTAGGGTTGCTTCTGAACTGAAATTTTTTACTGTCTTCTAAGTGGCACTCCCTTTTATTTTATGTTTCACTTATATGGTACCTTTAACTACCCCAACTCCTATCTGAATATTTCAAGGATTGCAATCTCGTATCTGTGAGACTGAATTCCCTATGTTGGGGTTCACTACATTTATCTTGCACAATCTGATGATTTGTCTGTATCCTCTTGTCTAGCCATAACTAGGCTCTTCCTGAATCAACTACTAACTACTCGTTGGTCCATTCTCATATTTGTATTCTACGTAATCTCTCTTGGGTTTTGTCATTTGTCTTAACTTACCTCTCGCACTAGCTCCTCGTGTATCAAGTATTCATTCATACTTATTTATCAATAATATCCTGGGTAGGAACCTTTACTACCCCTCCCCGGCGTCGTGCCTGAATAATGTTCTGGAGTCTTAACATATTTGTAGAATCTATACAAATGCAATCTCATTCCTTTCACCTTTTTACCATATTCTTCCTTAACTATCCTATAGTTATCTGAACCACATAACTCTGACTTAATACCATATTGCACCATCTTCCCCCCTTTAAGGGAGTACTAACATTTAATAATATGAAGATTTACTATAAACTCTTTATCTCTTCATCTTTGGCATCATTTCGCAACTTCACTGACTCTTACTCACCTTGCGGTTACCCTTATGTACCAAGGATAACTGAATTTCTTAAGCACGAGGGTGACACCTAGTGTAATTGGCACACTTAGTCCCTTAAGCTTAATTCTGCTCACAGTGCTTGCTTTAGGAAAGTGTCTTCCTGAATGAACTTTAAAGGTTCTTCTTTTGTTGTCTATTCTATTATTGCGGGAACGATATGTCTAAAATTCTCACGATATCGACTATTATCAAACCCTTCGGTCCCCAATTCATGTTTAGTTTATCTTGTTCGCTAACCCACACTAATTTCTATTACTCTGGGGGTCTAACTTTTCCTTCTGGTAATCACGTTGGAGTTACCAACTCATTTCTCGAAATGAGGATATGACTTTTGGACTATACTCTTTTATTGTGTCAAGGTCTATCACCTCTTGTCTTTTCCTTCACTTGACTATAGACTCTGTCATTCTGTCATATTTTGATTTACCATTATCACCCATTAATCACATCTTACTCAGAATGCTTCATATACTCTCTTCTTATTCTCCTGCTAATATTTTGTCTATTACCTTATTCCGAAAACTTTAACAAAACATTCTTTCATATTTTAGCCCCCCTTGCTTCATCTCATTGGCTCTTCGGGACGCCTAACTTTCTTTCCTTTTTTTACTAGGGGCGGGAGTCATACTTAAGTAAATATTAATCCCTTCTAGGATTCCACTGCCTATCTTCTGATTTTTTATAACATTCTAGTATTCATATCCGACTGTACCATTCTAAAGTGCACCATCTGGGTGTCTCAGAAGGAGAACTATTACCACGTTCGCAATATCCTTTGAAAATTTCATCTAATGTTAACAATCCATCCACCCTTTTGGGTTACTCTAAACCCAGCTGGTTCCTGATATCTCATTATTCTCTTAAACTATATTTGTTAGCTCCCATAGGTCATAACTGAGATGGGTGTGGCCAATTGTATATATCTCTATTACTATTGAAAATAACTTAGAATGCTTATATTTCTCTTCCTGAATTGTAAATACTGATAATCTTCACTAACTGGGTACCTCGTGCCCTTCTTCACCTTGCTTCTTTTGCTTGTTGAAACTTATATCTACCTTCTGATTCTCTCGTTGCTTTTTACCATATGGGTGAATAGATATTCATGACTTAGTGATCCTTATCAAAAAGCTTACACGTCTTAGTACACACATAATCTGCTGAAGACCTTACATTTACTCATCATAAGCATGATGCAAAATCGAGTTCCTCTAACTCAACTCTTCCACAACCACATTCAATCTCTTATTAAATGTCTTTCTGGATGTAGGTATCGTGGTATTACGAATAACATAGAATTTAGGAGTTTGAATTCTTACAACTGAGCTCTACCACACAATCTAGAATAAGAAGAAAGAGTAACAATCCTAAATGTCCTGTAGCCTCCTGCTTAAGTGTGGTGCACAACACACCCATAAACAAGACTCTACTAGATACGGGTTGTAGATTCCCTAGGACAAAACTTCTCTAATACCACTTCTGCCACGACCCAAATCACAGAGCCGCAACGGGCACCCAGTGCCTTACTCAACCGAGTACCAACGTAACGTATCGTTCTTATCATACCATCATGGGTAAATGGCCAGAAGGGCCATCATGAGATAACCAGAATAAAACATAAGGGAATGCTAGTCATGGGATGACCCAACATAATATATAAGCTTATACATGTGACATACGGGCCTATAAGGCCGACATAATCATTTCTACACTCAAGACATTGGCTGCCAAGACCATGCTAGTATCTATATACATGACATCTGTCTACAAGCCTCTAAGAGTACATAAACGTCACAAAGGTTCGGACAGGGCCCCGCCATACCAGTTAATACATGTCCAAATCATACTGACCAAATAGGCAACTCCGGAGCAAGTGGAGTGCACCAACACCTTCCGCTGAGCTGATAGCCTACTAGGACGACTGTCAACCTATTTATCAGGACCAGCGGGCATGAAACGCAGCGTCCCCAGGCAAAAGGGACGTCAGTACAAATAAAGTACCGAGTATGTAAGGCATGAAAGCAGTATATAAAAGACAAGAAAGAAAAATGGAGTAAAGAACTTAACTTGTAAGTCTGAATAGCTCTGTGAATCATGGCATTAATAATGTCATACATATGAGTATAAATGTCATATCATGCATAGGTATATGCGTAGATAACATCATCAAGCCTCTGAGGGTATCCCATCATATCATCTCGGCCTCTGTGGGCGAGATCATCAACGTATACCAGCTGATCAGGTGGTGCGTATGTAACGCCATAACCTTTCCCCATACCCCATATATGTAAAATATACGTGTATATAACGCTATCTGGTCATGGGTCAATATGCATGTATAAATGAATGCAATGCATAAGAAGAAAGTCAATAAGATCTCTCGAATGTCATGACACCAATGAAAAGACAATATGGTAGTAGGACATAAGGGGAATATTTATTTATGAAAGTTACGTGCTTGCTTGTTTCATGGTATCATATGAATCATGCCAAAAGGAAAGAATATATAGCCTTAACATACCTTAACTCTGTTGAGTCCTTAATACCTTCCAAGCAATTCTTCAAATAACTCAACTCAATCTACCATAGCATAAGGAGTTTCAAAATCAGTGATGAGTAAAGGCTAAGTCTGCAACTTAAATTAATAGCTCGCTTATGTAAATTTGGGTAGCATCTCCCCTATAACAAGGGCCTCCTCCAATACCATATACCAATAACAACAACCAAAGAAATCCAGAAACATATAAATATCAATAACAAGACACCATATAGCAACAACAAGTCACAACTACTTCACAACGAGCGGCAAGCTCCAATTGGAATCTGTATACCCCATATCACCCCTTATAGACTTCTTACTTCAACTTAACAGTATCATTAACATGATATAGAAGTCATTCATCAATAATTCCAGCCTTATACTATATATTTATAACAACGAAAACAATCCACAACTCCAACTATCCTCAATTAGCAACTTTATTCACTAGTTCATGTCTAGTCCATCCATTTAATTTAATCTACATCAGATAACCTTAAGAACATGCAACAACACAATATACACACCTCCTACAGTAGCTTCAAGTTAAAATCCAAGTTATATATAGCATACAACAACCCTCAATGGCAATACAACACCATAGAAGTGACTTAAGCTAATCCAAGTATTATCTTGTAGTTTATCATCCTAACAACTTAACCAACACACAAGCAAGCTTAAGCACAATTAATAGGCTGTTATAATAACCTTATCCAGTACCAACAACTTGAAATTTCAGCCAAACAAAGCCCACAACTATCCTCAATGACAACACAACCTCAAGGAGTTGTTGTTCTTCACTAGAACTAACTTTTGATGTTGAAATATGGTGTAATCACTTTGGAATCACTTCAAACCCTTATGGTATCTGTTTAGGAGGGTTCGGAGAAGTTTGGAGATGAAGTTGACTCGAAAATGAGCAGAAAATAGGCGTCCAAATCGTTTTTAAAGTGAAGTAGGTCGAGCACCGCCTAAGTGGGTCCCATGGGAGCTGCTTGCGCAGCCTCGCAAAAACGCAAATATCTCTCTACTCTGAAATCATATCGGCAAACGGTTTAATGCATTGGAAACTAGGCTCATAGATCTTCAATTTGGTAGGTAGATCATCCAATAATTTCAAGTATATTGGGAGAAAAGATCAGCTACATTTCACCTAATTTTTAGCACATTATGAATGTAACTTGTGATGACCTTTGCCAACTTTTGTTCCACAACTTGCTTGACTTCAAAACATAGCGCACGACTATTATACGACTAAAATAACTCATAGAATAACCTCCTTATCATGTTAAGAACCGTAGTCTCACCGCAAAGTACATGTTATAACATTCCAAACTTGTCGACTTTCGACGAAACTTATTTTCTTCAGTTGGTTTAGCTTTTAAGCTTTCCAACCCTCTTGGTACTCGTTATTCATGATCTTATGTATTTGAAACCTCCAAGGTAACATGATTAACTTACTTTATATGCTTCCAAATATAATCTTATTTCTGAGCTTACATCAATTGACTTACAACGTACTCTCACGTACAAAAGCATGGGGTGTAACAGATCCGGTCACCATTCACTACCGGTCTCAAGCCGTATTCATTCACAAATTAAGGAGTCCTTAAATGCCACGTATGATTTGGAACTAATCAAAACCTTCTCGTTAACCGTTCACCTTACTATGATCTTTAATACACAGTCAATACTCACCAAGCAAGTCGTGGTTCACCAGTACATGACTATTCAAAGAAACAACGAAGCAATCCCTCAGCCCGGAAACTGATATTAGGCATGATCATGTAATCCGATCGTCAGTAACAGACTCTCCCACTTAGCTCGAAGCCATAGAACACATCATCGATAATCCATAGTACCATATCTTCATAGGTACCCTGATCTCGCACTGCTATTTAGCTTAATTACTTCAAAAACTCATGCAATACAGGTCATAGAACACTCTAAAGACTCTACCAAGCGCATACCCATCCTTGCAATAGTCAAGCAAACTTTCCCTAATGCTTTGAAATTATAATATATGCATTCCACCTAAGGGAAACCTCATACGAAACACACGATCCAAACTCATCACACATGAGATAATCCCCCGGTTGTAATCAAATCAACACCTCACCGTGAACCCACCATAATCACAATCATTAGGCCACGAGCCAGTCTTCCCAAGCCCGTGCTTACCAACCAGATATAAGAATCTGCTTCGTATCACAAATGAATGACTGAAAGATCTATCATTGCATCTTCTCCCAAGACTAGACAACACATTGCGACGATAATCAAGCGTCTATATCCCTTTGAAATCCATCTGCAGCATCACAAACCATCGGCTCATAGCTGATACCGAGTGTGCAACATCACATACAAGTGAATAAGAATAAATCAAAGATATAGGCGCCAAGCTGAAACAAAGTCACATAATGAGGAAAGAAAGAAGAGAAGTTTCCTAGATGCCCTATAGCCTCTCGAAGATAGGTATAGACATCATCATATGGATCCGCAAGACTCTACTAGACATTTGCTCATGACTCGTAGACCTATGAACCTAGTGCTCCGATACCAACTTGTCACGACCCAAAATCCGCCTAATCGTGATGTGTCACGACCGAAAAATCCAACTAGTCATGATGGCACTTAAACTAACCCGCTAGTTAAGCCAACTAATAACAATCCAATTCAAATGAGATTTACTGAGAGATATAATGGTAATATACTAAACTTTTATACAACAAATTCCCAAGGACTGGTAGTACAAATCATGAGCTTCTAAGATTTAGAGTTTACAAAGCTGGTATGAAATAAATACATCATCTGTTTGAAATATACATGAACAGATTAATAATTCTAAAGCTACCAATAACAAGTACCAGCCATAACCGGAATGCAGGTACGTCTTCAATGCCAGCTCCCGCATACACAGCAACATCAGCACAATTCTATATGCAAGGTGCAGAAGTGTAGTATGAGTATAACCGACCCTATGTACTCAATAAGTAACAAACATATCCTTAGGTTGGAAGCAGTGACGAGCTTGGACAAAGGTCAGTGTCCAACACCAACAGTCAGGAACAACTCATAACAATATAACTAAAGCAGTACAGGTAATAACTCAAAGATATAATGCTCAGCTCATTCACAGTTCCGAAAAAACTAGGTATGCTTTTCAAGTATAATAGTAAAAACCCGAATCTTTTACCGAAATTACCAAAATAGGAGTAAATCTGAAAAACTTTGATTTTTCCTAAAAACTTTCAACAACAGATAGAATGTTTCATTATAGATGGCATGAGGAAAGTACATCTATATGCCTACATGTCAATGAGCATGTGAAGTCATGAATGATGCAATACCGTACAGAATGAGAAAAATGCATCCCTATGCTTGTATGTCAAGTGTGCATGTCAAATGCAATGCAATGCATTAATAAAACCATATGCATACTCTCGAAGTATCAATTTGCTCAGTCCTCTCAATCATTCAGTCCTCACAGTCACTCATTTCTCACAGTCACTTAGTCTGCACAATCACTCAGTCCTCCCAGTCACTCGGCACTCGCACTCGCACTCAGCGGGTACCTGCGCTCACTACTGGTAAGTCAGACTCTAGAGGGGCGGATTTTGTCCAAGCGCTAACATAAGCCAATCATGGCATGAATCAATAAAGCCTGTTGCAGTGTGCAACCCTATCCCATAAACTTCCTTGAAATCAGTCCCTCGGCCTCACTCAGTCATCAATCTCTCCAATCTCTCGGCCTCACAAATCTAATGCCAATCGGCCTAAACAATGATAATATTATGTAGGACAAATGATAACAGAGACTGGGATATGATATGCACTGAATGAGTATGACTGAGTAAGTAATTGCTATTTAAGCAAATAACAAAACAGCTGAAATCTCCTTAATGGGTCCCAACAGGATAAGCATATAGCCGAATCATGGTTTCTAGCATGGATTACAGCTCAGTTACTCTAGCACATAGAAATTTCATATATTGAAACAAGATTTGGTCACTACACAGTACCACAGAATCAATCAAGTCATAATTCACACGGTGCACGCCCACACGCCTGTCACCTAGCATGTGCGTCACTTCAACACAAAACTTATTACATGTATATTCAGGGGTTCATTCCCTCAGCACCAAGTTTAGAAGTGTAACTTACCTCAAACAAGCCAGATCCAATAACTAGCAAGCCAAACGATGCTCCAAAAATGCCATCCCGCGCGTACCAACCTCCGAACAGCTCAAAACTAGCCAAAAGCAACTCCAGAACATCGAAGGTGGAATCTTTAGTCAGAAGCCAAAGTCAAACCCGGGCCCGCACCTCGAAACCGAACAAAACTTATAAAATCCGACAACGCATTCAATTACGATTCCAACCATACTAGTTTCACTCAAATCCGACTCCGAATCGATGTTCAAAACTCGAAAATTCACTTTATGAAATTTTTGACCAAAACCCCAAAATTTCTCTTTAAAATTCATAATTTGATTACCAAAAATGAAGATAAATTCACGAAATATAATCCAAACCAAGTGGATAACACTTACCCCAATCCATGTCGTGAAAAATCGCTTCAAAAATCGTCTCCATCCGAGTTCCATAGCTGTAAATATGCAAAAATGGCCTAAACCCACGAAAATAGACTACTTATAATCACTGACAAAGTAATAATCAAGATCGCGGAAATACCGTCGTGATCGCGAAGAAGAAAATAAATGTACTTCCTAGAAATACCCTACGCGATCCCGAAACAAGCTTCGCGATCGCAAAGCACAAAATGCTCTGCCTTGAAAACTCTCTACACGAACGCAATGAAAAGCCATGAAGCCTGCCCAGCTCAGCTCTACACTGCGAACGTGTGCATACCTATGCGAATGCAATGCTCAAGCTGCAGCAACCTATGCAAAAGCGGACTGAAGAAGAAATACTCAACTCCAATTTTTCCCTTACACGATCGCATCCCTATATTCCCGATCGCAATGAACGTTTGGGTGCACCAGACATCAGTAAACACCAACAATGCCAAAATGAAGAAAAATGATCCGGAAATGATCTCAAAAACGCCCCAGTCCCTCGGGACCCCGCTCGAACATACCGACAAGTCCCATAACCTAACACGGGCCTACTCTAGGCCTCAAATCACGCATAACAACATCAAAACGACGAATCGCACCTCAAATCAAACTTAATAAACTTTTAAACTTTCAACTTACGAATCTCCCGCGAAAACACATCAAATCAACCCGGAATGAACCCAAATTTAGCACACAAGACCCAAATGACATAACGAAGCTATAACAATTCCTAGAACTACAATCCGAACACGATATCATCAACGTCAACTCCCAGTCAAACTTATGAACATTCCGAACCTTCAAATTGCCAACTTGCGCCAATTAGTGCTGAAACCTTCTAGAAATACCCAAATGCAAATCCGGGCATATGCCCGAGTTGAAAATTACCATCCGGACCTAACGGAACCATCAAAACTCCGATCCGAGGTCAAATACACAAAAGTCAGACTTGGTCAACTCTTTCAACTTTAAGCTTCAAACATGAAATTCATTCTTCCAAATCACTTCCGAATTTCCTGAAAAACCAAGACCAACGATTCACACAAGTCATAATACATCATACGAAGTTACTCAAGACTTCAAATAGCTGAAAGGAACGCAAACGCTCAAAACGATCGGTCGGGCCATTACATTCCCCCCTCCCTTTAAACATACGTTCGTCCTCGAACGTGCCCAGAGTCGTTCCAAGGCCATCAAACCACCGTGTAACATTACCATGCACATCCTCGAGGGTGATCCCGCATCACCCTATTCCAAATAGGCCTGACAACACAACATAACTGAAGATCATTACTTCAACCTTAGATTGTAAACCTTAGAATCCAATTTCCACATCAGGAATTCCTTACAATACCCGAAACTCGTACCCACACACTGTATAAGTCTTAACAAGCTGTCTCAAGCCATAACCATAACCCCAAATGTAATCACATGATATACCGCATAACTCACATACTCGTAGCAATAATTTCCGACCACAATAACTGCTCGAAACAAACCCGGAACCGGTGATAAACCACATATCAAATAAAACCTTGTTTCAAACCTTCGTACACTGCACATGATGAAAGAAGCACGCAGAGTCTCATATCCACTCATCAAATCAATATGTCATAGAGCTCTCACTTCTTCTACAAGAACTATAGCCGATTTCTAAGCCGGCTTTCGATATTATCCTTCCAAACATACCATAATCAAATTCGATAGCAATCACTTCAGGCCCAAAGACTCCATCTCATCAAGTACAAGCTACGCTACTGACACGCGATGCCATTACTACCTAGAATCACAAATTGCACAATCCGTGCACTAATAAGCAAAAATTCAAATGTACTCAAGTATGGAAAATGACTTAAACGAGAGAACCGTCTCGCAAGTTCAACAAGTGCCACCACAACCGCAATGCTATGAGCCCATCACACATAGTAGAACCAAGATACACGAATTTAACACAAAGGATCATATCCCAACATAACTTTGTTGCAATACGTGACCCTATCCAAACACCGGTCCATATGAAATACCTCATGCCATAATGCTCAAAATCATCAACCACAAGCAATTCGACGTCAAGTACACAAAGTTCATGGCCATAACCATGGAGAAGCAAACAACCCCATATACCACAATTGGAAAAGGCCATAACCAAGGCGCAATCAACCATTCCACACCCCAATAAACAACTTCGCTCGAATTTTGCTACAAGACCCAAACAGAACCGCACCATGTGTGCATATAGCCAACAAATTACAAACCCTCATAGCATAGAAGAGTAGCTCATAGAACATATCAGGACACAAACAAGCTCAACTCTAACCGAATGACTCACCCCTCAACACTAACCATGCCGAGTCAAGAAATCCGACCTGGTGTAGGATACACATCCTCATTAGGCCTACCAATGAGCCCCCAAATCAAACCTGGTCATCCACAAATAGATAAATAACCCCTCGAAAGTCCACAATGACCTAACCATAACACATACTATCATCTGGCTAACTTTGGCCACATCTTCGCGGTCCACAACCACGAAACAATCTGTTTCTGAGAACTCCCAGTCTCCAAATCCATAGAACAGACGAATCACCATATCTGATTCCAACTCCACCGCCCGAATGTCTAACACATCTCTCATACACGATCATTTCACGAGGAATACTTCTATAATACTTTCGTGCCACATAGCAAAAATCTGAATATCAGCAGTCGGTCAACTAGGCGAGTACCATAATACCAATGTAGCATCCGTAAGTCAAAACACAGTTCCCCTTCTGAATGTACGATTTTCTCAAGTAATAACAATTAGTGCCAACATCTAAAATAGTTTGTGCTACATAAACTCATGATCTTCCTTTTGGAACTGAAACGTATACTTGCATAGGCGAATCCCAATCTCACACCACGCCCGGCTCTATTAGGCCACCATATGAAACCACGAGAACCTCATTATCAACTCTGAGTCACAAGCAAACTACAAACTCAATTAACCAGGAACCTTTCACACGACCCCGCCCAGTGGAAAATCATAATGCACAACATGCTCCTTACGCCGATAGGAAATATTCATCTCAAATCGTGGTAGAAACCATCGAGAGCACTTTGAAATCTATTTGAACATAACCAAGCTATCAGAACTGAATCTCTCTAACTCAACCGAGCCACGCAGGTCACCAAACCCAAGAGCATTGCCACAAGACACATGTGGAGACTCACCACATCATAAGTACCCAAAAAACCGAGCATACCCATTACCACGATGTCCCCACCTACTATCAAGCTGTCCTATTTCTCGGAGTTCCTTCCGAATTACCATCAAGTTGACACTTCTCTTTGCAAGAACACCATAATCCTTACCCATAGCTCACCACAAGAGACCCTAGCATAAAACCGCTCCACCCTAAGGCCCATAAGCTGTTGTATTCCCTCTTAAGCACCCCAAAAGTACCACAATCGAGACACAAACTCTGAAGAGACCTTCTGTGAATTTAATTACATTAAATTCACCTTCTTGATATTGAAATGTAGAATCCATAGTGATATAGAACTACTGCGAGTCTCGACACCATTCAATGTAAATCTCAGATCCTATCCATCTACAAATTTGAAAAATTCTCAATTGCTACATATAAATCTTGAATTCATTAGAACCTTCTCGAGAGTCATCCACTCTACTCAAATCACAATTGCACAACCTCAGCGGGCCGAATGACCTGTGCCTTATTAGCACATCAACACCCAAGAAGTAACCTCGCCTTAATGCAACCAAGTAAATTCCTACTCCATGCGCACTACATCTGTCCCGAATAACAACTCAAATCAATCTACGATTTCCATATACCCATAAAGTGCAATATAACCCGTATCCAGAAATTCCCTTACTCGAGTCATCCACGAACTCAACCTCTGCAGGTCATAATTGATTAACAAGTATGCCTCAAATCGAAACTGGTACGACACATAACATGCAACCAAATCGTCGATAGCAGACTCCCCCACTTGGCTCAAAGCCATAGATCAAAATATTCGATAACTCACAATGCCCATACTCTATTACTGCCATAATACCGCAGTGAGATTCAACTAAATCCTTCATAAGCTCATGCAACACCAACCATAAAATACCTCAAATTATCCTCTAAGCTCGCATTCATCCTCGTGATGGTCAGGTCAACTTTCAACCAATCCAAACTCAAAATGCAACACCTATAACTGTAACGACCCGACCGGTCATTTTGAGCTTTTGCACTTTGATCGCCAGTTCTCGGGCGTGACTTGCCCCGTGTAATGTGTTATGACTAAGGTAGATCATTGGATTTGGTTATCAGGAAAAATTGGAATGAATTTGAAAGAACAATCTCAGTTGAAAGCCTTGAATTTGGAAGGTTTGACCAAGAGTTGACTTATTTGTATATGAGTTTGGATCAGAACTTTTATGATTTAGTTAGCTTCGTTAGGTGATTTATGACTTAGGAGGGTGATCGGAATTGGTTTTGGAGGTCCAGTGTAGAATTAGGCTTGAATTGGCGAAGTTAGTATTTTGGCGATTTCTGGTTGATAGGTGGGATTTTGACCCTAGGGTCAGAATGGGATTATGAGAGTTTTTGTAGCTTCGTTATGCCATTTGTGATGTGTGTGCAAAATTTCAGGTTATTCGGACGTCGTTTGGCCGGGTTTCTGATCAAAAGTGTATTTCGGAAGTTTTTGGAAAAGTTAGGCTTGAATTCGATGAGTTTTGAGTAATGTGATGTTGTTTGAGGTGTTTTAATGATTGGAACAAGTTTGAATGATGCTATGGATTATGTTGGTATGTTTGGTTGAGGTCTCGAGGGCCTCGGGTGAGTTTCAGGTGGTCAATCGGGCCATTTTTGGAGTTTTGGAAGTGCAGAAATAAGTTCCAGCAGTTGCAGACTTTTTGGTCTTCGCGTTTGTGAGAGGAGCCTCGCGTTCGCGAAGAGTCTGTTTAGAGAGTGAAGGTTTAGCCTTCGCGTTCGCGAGACATGTGACGCATTCGCGAAGGGTTCATGAGCTGTTCATCGCGTTCGTATGGTTATATTCGCGTTCGCATAAGAGGAATTGGGTCAGGTGGATTGGAAGTGAAATTTGTGCTTCGCGTTCGCAGGAGTGGGGTCGCGTTCGCGGAGGGTTTCCTGGGTAAGCTACGCGTTCTCGAGCTGGTTGTCGCGTTCGCGTAGGAGAATTTTGGTCAATGGAATTTTTGTGATTCCCGAACGCGAGGCTTTGACCGCGTTCGCGAAGAAGGATTTTTTAAGTGCTGGGCAGAATGTTTTATAAAGGCTATTCCGCGTTTTTGAGGTTAAGAACCTCCATTGTTGAGCGATTTTGGAGCTTGGGAGAGCTAATTGAAGAGGGATTCAAGGGGAATCACCTGGAGGTAATATTTTTGAACTCAATACTCGTTCCTATTGTGAAATCTACCTAGAAATTCATGGAAATTAAGCCTAAAATTGAAGAACGAGGGCTTGGAAATTGGAGATTTTTAAATTGGGATTTGATAGGCCATTTGAGCTCAGGTTTGGGAGTTCTTGATATGTATGAACTCGTGGAAAGACAGGGAATCTATTGATATGAAAATTTTTGAGTTTCGAGAAGTGGGCCCTGGGCTCGGGTTTTGGTAATTTCGGGATTTGTGCCCGTTATTGTTTGTTTTTGCTTGGGCTTTGTTCCCTTAGCATATTGTGATGTATTCGCTTTGTCTTTGGATAGATTCGACGCGCGTGGAGGCCGATTTGAGGGGCAAAGGCGTCGTGAGCTAGAGATTTCGCCGGTTCGAGGTGAGTAATGATTGTAAATGATATCCTAAGGGTTTGAAACCCCGGATTTGCACATCATAGTGCTATATTGAGGTGACTTGCATGCCAGATAGCGAGCATGGTGTAGAGCACCGTTGGGGATTACGACTTGGTCCGTCCCGATTGATGAATTTACTGCGTATTTGTCTAAAATTACTTGTTATCATCACAATTTGGTATGATTGCCATATTTGGGCCTCGTGCCAGCTATTTGAACCCTTCAGGGATTGTTGTTGATTCCTCACTTTTTTAATTATATACTTGAGCTCAATCACGTATTTTCCACTGTTTTAAAACTCAGCCAAGTTTATTATGCCTTAAATGCTTGAAATGGTATTCTCAAAAATATTGTAGGCTGAGCATCATGTCTTACTGTTGCCCGAGTGGCTTGTTGATCTTTGACTAGGTAAAGCCGAGGACCTGTATTGTGAGGATACGTTTGGATCGGGCTGCACGCTGCAACAGTGTTATACTGATATTGATATGAGGCCGAGGGCCTAGATTGATGCCACGAGATGGCTTGATATTGCGCTTGGGCCGTAAGGGGCCCCTCCCGAAGTCTGCACACCCGTAGTGAGCGCCGTCGACGATAAACGGATCGGGCTGCACGCCACAGCGGTATGTGGATCGGGCTGCACGCCGCAGCGGTACTAGTACTGTTCTGTGTGTTTACTTTATTTTATTTGCTTGCCTTACCTGTTGTCGTGCTACTTCATGAGATATCTACCGGATTGCCTGACATTATCTGTTAATTGAGTGTGGTGCCCGAGGGGCGGACTTCTGTGCTTATCTGCACTATTTGAATTGCATTCGTTTGCATACTCTTGAAAAAGTCATTTCCAAAAGAGGTTTTAAACTGAGCTAAGATATTTCTAAAGATTTCACAGCTTCACTATTTTTCTCAAAAGGTTTTACACTACTTCTATATAGCATGATGATATGACATACGTGATTTCTTACCGCTCAGTTGCTATTTACCTTTATTACTCACTGAGTTGGAGTACTCACTTTACTCCCTGCACCCCGTGTGCAGATGCAGGTATTTATTCACCCGATAGTGGGTTTGGCTGATCATAGTCAGAGATATAGGAGTTTAACAAGGTGACTGCCAGCGTTTGCAGCATCGTTCTTCTCCCTTTGTTCATTATTCTTGATTAGTGTATTTTTAGACCTTTAGGTTGTACTTACATTCTAATAGATGCTCGTGACTTGTGACACCCCGATTTGGACTGTGTGGGGTTGTAATTCCGCTAATTAATATTATTAAATCATATTTTAGTTGTTTATTCATGTTTAAATTATTTTTGAAAAGACGAGTTGGGTTAGTTGGCTGGCCTCGTCTTCACGAGAGGCGCCATCACGACCAGTGCGGGGTTTGGGTCATGACAAGTTGGTATCAGAGCCTAGGTTACTAGGTCTCATGGGTCATGAGCAGGTTTAGTAGATTCTCGCGGATCGGTACGGAGACGTCTGTATTTATCCTCGAGAGGCTGCAGAACCTTTAGGAAAACTTCACATTCTTTAATTCTTATCGTGTGTCCTTGATTCAGCTTGAAAAGAAACTCTTCAAATTCTTTCCACGCGTTCGTATGCGCGCATGAGCGCTCAGTATCAGATATGCCTTGATGGCTTGTGATTCCCCGATTGAGGGGCGAGATGTACTCTCTCTGAGTTTATGCTAGGCCAGTTTGGAGGACTTGAGGCCGGATCTTTGCCTATGGCTTGAGCATCGAGGTGCTGATTGTGTGAATAAGTGTTTTGAACTTATACGTTCGGTATTGTCCTTATTAGTAGAAGTGGCCGCTGGATAGCCACGTGATGAGTATGTTAGTACTGCAAGATGTATCTATGTAACTTAGAAGTGATGAGGAAGATCTGCTGAATGATAGATGAACTATTAAGTATTTGATTTTCATTGTGACTGGATGTGTGGCCCCGAGTTATGGGCGCGTGAAGAATTTTTTCATGTCTTCCAGTTGGAGTGAAGTAAATGTCATGTTGCAGTATGAGCTCAGACTCAGGAAGACTAAGTGACTGCTGACAGTTTATGATGGTGGATGGCATACAGAAATGTTATATTGAGGCGAAGCAGGTGGGCTACCTCCTGCGGAGTGTTCTAAAATGGTGTGATCCCTATGTGTATGTTAGAAGATCTCATGTGTATTCGAAAAAGTACATGTTGAGATTTGAAATTTTGGGTCGCTTAAGAGAGTGGGCTTCACTGTTACGGGGATGAATGTGAGATTTGCAGAAGATTTACAGTACTAGATGATCTGTGTTTTCACAAGCTTACGAAGGATTTGAGTCTAATCTCACTATGGTATTGTGGCATCAATAAAGTATAAGTGTTATGAGTTGTTGAAGGTATTCTGATTTATGGCTTCGAGCTAAGTGGGGTAGATTGCTATTGATTAGCTGATTGCTCGGTTATGTGCTATGTTGGTTCCGATTTGAGGCGTGTGGGAATCAGTTCTGTTTGCGGAGATTGAGCCCGAGATTGGCTCGAGTTAGGTTATGTGCTGCAGTGTCAGAAGTGCCAATGTGGCGCTGGTTGTTCGGTTCTGTTGATGGGGTTAAGTGCAGTATGAATAGAGTGAATGACTCTCGAAAATGATTCTAATGTGTTCAAGATGCTTCATGTAGCAATTGGATATCTCAAAGTCGTATGTGTGGTTAGAAGCCGAGTTTTCAATGGAAGAGTTCAAAACTTGTGGTATTTCTATGTTAATTATGGGATTCTATGTATTAGTATCAGGAAGATAAAGGTAACAGACCTAGATTTGCAGGAAGTTCTTCAGAGTAAAGCATTCTGGAATGTGGTGTTTCTGGGAATATTTGAGAGAGTATTCAGCGGCTTGTGGGTCTTAGACGGTGTGGTCTTATGCTTGGGTCTCGTGTGGTGAGCCTGGGTTGAGGAATTGTAGTGCTACAGCAAGAGGAGATGTCAAGTTGAAAATGAATCAGAAGGAAATTTAGATAGATGAAGTAGCTTGATAGTAGACCGAATCGGTATGGGAAGGATATGATTAATTCTTTGTATGTGTTCGAGGTAATGAGTTCTTACAGGTATTCTGCAGCACTGCTCTTGGGTTTTGATGGCTTGCTTAGCTTGGTCTAGTTAGAAGGATTCAGTCTTGGCAGTTTAATTTGTGCAAACGGAATTGGGAGAGTTCTTATTGATTTCGACCGTGGTTGGAGAGGTGCATTTTCTACGAATGTCAGAGGAATGGGATGTGTAATGATTTTTCTTTTAAATGGAATCAATGGAAGTTCTTGGCTAGATGAGTTACAGTTCAGTTCTGAAAGGAAGTTCATAAAACCTTAGGCAACGGGCAGCCTCAGATAATCAAGAAAATGGTACTGCTAATTGGAAGTGATTTGACGGGAGTATATGTTTCAAAAAAAGGGTAATGTGATTAAACTGATGATACTTTGGTAGTATTACGACACTTTGTTATTGGGTCGACTGGTGATATTCGGGTTGCTTGGTGGCACAAGGAAATTTTAGACTATCTATCGTGGGACGATTGGGTATTAAAGGTGTGGCATGTGTTCGGACGGCGAAATTGGGATCGGATATGATGATTCATGTGCTGGGTGTATGTGGAGACGAAAGTTCTCATATTTAGGCTATGATGTGGTATGTTAGATTCAGATGTGATGTTGGGGTTTAGACTGGTTGTCTCAGTGTCGGGATTATTCTGGACTATTACGCTATGGGCTATGTCGGAAATGCAACGGGATGAGTGGCGAGGTGCGTTGGATTATGTTCTAGTAGAGTGGGTTATATTCCAAAGACCCAGCGGATGGCTGGGAAGGACTGTTTTTCTTAATTTGGGCCTTCGTGATGGATGTCAGTGCAGAAGTTTTTACCATGGATTCAGTGCCAGTGTGGAAGGACCTTCGGATGTGTTTCATGTGGCCGGGCATGTCGCCAGGCGAGGTTGTGGATTTCTGTATTGATTTGGTGCCTGGCACCGTATCGTACGGCTCCGGCAGGAGTTATAGTAGTGGAAGGAGTAGCTTCGGGCTTCCTTGATAATGAGTTTGTTGGCAGGCCAATGTGGATGCAAGTTCTAGCTTGAGTCGGCTTGGTTGGCCCCGAATTGTATTGTTAAGGGATAGGTTGATCCGACCGTTGTTGAGCTTACTAGTGATCTGGGAGATCTATGAGTTCCCTTTCTGTTTTGCGAGATGTTATGATTTATTGGTTATGGGCACATATGGTGCGATTCTATTGGGGTTCATAGTAGAAGTCGAGCAGGGAGAATAATTGGGTGTTGCTCGGTGAATGGCATATCGGTTATGTCCTATCGAGCTTGCGTGGTATATGTTACTTGTTTCACCGAGGATGTAATGATTTGCTTTGGTTCCAAACATCAGATTATGCGTGGTTATCGATTTAGAGCATAGTGACTTGAGGTGTCTCACGTGGAGCCATGTTTGGTTAGGATCGCGCATTGCAGCGAAGCTATGTGGAGATATGACCTTGTGGGTTTGATTCATGTGTTCCATTTCTATGATGCGAGGCGGGTTCTCAGCCGTGTGTTGTGATGATACTGGTGAGCTTGAGGTACAACTCTTTCGTTTGAGTCAGTTTCATGATGTGAGTATGTCCGGATTGTTGCTTATTGGTGCGCGGACTGTGCAAGTTGTGGCTTTAGCCTGTCTTGGTGTGTCATGTCACCAGAGTAATTGTGTTGATTAGATGAGGTCGTTGGGGTCTTTAATGAATACAAACAGATTCGATTTCAGCATGTTTGATGGATAAATATCGAGGTTCGGTTCAGAAATTTGCTATGGTCCTTGCCAAAGGAGAAGTAACCTTATGGATGGCTGATTTGAGGAATGGTTATGGTTTATTGCGTGTTTCATTTATCATTGGCAGTATATGGAAGTGTTGGAATGAGACATTAGTTGATAAAAGGTTTTGTACCGGTATTCGGGTGTTGTGTGCAGCTGTTGTGAATGGAAGTTATCACAACATGTGTTTGAGTTACGTGGTATATCAGATAATTGCACTTGAGGTTGCAGGCAGGGGTTATTACAGCTGGTTCGGGCCTATTCAGAGTATAGGTGTGAGGTTTTAATCGTATTGATGGTTTCAGAAGTGAAAATGTGGTTCTATGATTTATGGGCTAGACTGGATTGTGTAATTTCAGTTAAAATGTGTTATCGGACCTATATGAGATAGGGTGATGTGGGATCACCCCCGAGTATATGCATGGTAAAGTTATTCAGCTACTGGTTGGCTTCTAGAACAACTCTGGGTACGTTCGAGGACGAACGTGTGCTTAAGTGGGGGAGGATGTAACAACCCCGCCGGTCATTTTGAGCTTTTGCGCTTTGATCGCCAGTTCTCGGGCGTGACTTGTCCCGTGTAATGTGTTATGACTAAGGTAGATCATTGGATTTGGTTTTCAGGAAAAATTGGAATGAATTTGAAAGAACAGTCTCAGTTGAAAGCCTTGAATTTGGAAGGTTTGACCAAGAGTTGACATATTTGTATATGAGTTCGGATCGGAATTTTTATGATTTGGTTAGCTTCGTTAGATGATTTATGACATAGGAGAGTGATCGGAATTGGCTTTGGAGGTCCGGTGTAGAATTAGGCTTGAATTGGCGAAGTTAGTATTTTGGCGATTTCCGGTTGATAGGTGGGATTTTGACCGGAGGGTCGGAATGGGATTCTGAGAGTTGTTGTAGCTTCATTATGCCATTTGTGATGTGTGTGCAAAATTTCAGGTTATTCGGACGTCGTTTGGTCGGGTTTCTGATCGAAAGTGTATTTCGGAAGTTTTTGGAAAACTTAGGCTTGAATTCGATGAGTTTTGAGTAATGTGATGTTGTTTGAGGTGTTTTGATTATTGGAACAAGTTTGAATGATGTTATGGATTATGTTGGTATGTTTGGTTGAGGTCCCGAGGGCCTCGGGTGAGTTTCAGGTGGTCAATCGGGCCATTTTTTGAGTTTTGGAAATGCAGAAATCAGTTCCAGCAGTTGCAGACTTTTTGGTCTTCGCGTTCATGAGAGGAGCCTCGCGTTCGCGAAGAGTCTATTGAGAGAGTGAAGGTTTAGCCTTCGCGTTCACAAGGCATGTGACGCATTCCCGAAGGGTTCATGAGTTGTTCATCGCGTTCGTATGGTTATATTTGCGTTCGCATAAGAGGAATTGGGTCAGGTGGATTGGAAGTGAAATTTGTGCTTCGCGTTCTCAGGAGTGGGGTCGCGTTCGCGGAGGGTTGCCTGGGTAAGCTACGCGTTCGCGAGCTGGTTGTCACGTTCGCGTAGGAGAATTTTGGTCAATGGAATTTTTGTGCTTCGCGAACGCGAGGCTTTGACCGCGTTCACGAAGAAGGATTTTTTAAGTGCTGGGTAGAATGTTTTATAAAGGCTATTCCGCGATTTTGAGGTTAAGAACCTCCATTGTTGAGCGATTTTGGAGCTTGGGAGAGCTAATTGAAGAGGGATTCAAGGGGAATCACCTGGAGGTAATATTTTTGAACTCAATACTCGTTCCTATTGTGAAATTTACCTAGAAATTCATGGAAATTAAGCCTAAAATTGAAGAACTAGGGCTTGGAAATTGGAGATTTTTAAATTGGGATTTGATATGCCATTTGAGCTCGGATTTGGGAGTTCCCTATTTGTATGAACTCGTGGAAAGATAGGGAATCTATTGATGTAAAAATTTCTGAGTTTCGAGAAGTGGGCCCGGGGCTCGGGTTTTGGTAATTTCGGGATTTGTGCCGGCTATTGTTTGTTTTCGCTTGGGCTTTGTTCCCTTAGCATATTGTGATGTATTCGCTTTGTCTTTGGATAGATTCGACGCGCGTGGAGGCCGATTTGAGGGGCAAAGGCGTCGCGAGCTAGAGATTTCGTCGGTTCGAGGTGAGTAATGATTGTAAATGATATCCTGAGGGTTTGAAACCCCGGATTTGCACATCATAGTGCTATATTGAGGTGACTTGCACGCCGGATAGCGAGCGTGGGGTAGAGCACCGTTGGGGATTGCAACTTGGTCCGTCCCGATTGATGAATTTACTGCGTATTTGTCTGAAATTACTTGTTATCATCACTATTTGGGCTGATTGCCATATTTGGGCCTCGTGCCAGCTATTTGAACCCTTTGGGGATTGTTGTTGAAAATTCCTCACTGTTTTAATTATATACTTGAGCTCAGTCACGTATCTTCCACTGTTTTAAAACTCAGCCAAGTTTATTATGCCTTAAATGCTTGAAATGATATTCTCAAAAATATTTTAGGCTGAGCATCATGTCTTACTGTTGCCCGAGTGGCTTGTTGATCTTTGACTAGGTAAAGCCGAGGACCTGTATTGTGAGGATACGTTTGGATCGGGCTGCACGCTGCAACAGTGTTATACTGATATTGATATGAGGCCGAGGGCCTAGATTGATGCCACGAGATGGCTTGATATTGCGCTTGGGCCGTAAGGGGCCCCTTTCGGAGTCTGCACACCCGCAGTGAGCGCCGTCGACGATAAACGGATCGGGCTGCACGCCGCAGCGGTATGTGGATCGGGCTGCACGCCGCAGCGTTACTAGTACTGTTCTGTGTGTTTACTTTATTTTATTTGCTTGCCTTACCTGTTGTCGTGCTACTTCATGAGATATCTACCGGATTGCCTGACATTATCTCATAATTGAGTGTGGTGCCCGAGGGGCGGACTTCTGTGCTTATCTGCACTATTTGAATTGCATTCGTTTGCATACTGTTGAAAAAGTCATTTCCAAAAGAGGTTTTAAACTGAGCTAAGATATATCTAAAGATTTCACAGCTTCACTATTTTTCTCAAAAGGTTTTACACTACTTCTATATAGCATGATGACATGACATACGTGATTTCTTACCGCTCAGTTGCTATTTACCTTTATTACTCACTGAGTTGGAGTACTCACTTTACTCCCTGCACCCCGTGTGCAGATGCAGGTATTTATTCACCCGGTAGTGGGTTTGGCTGATCAGAGTCAGAGATATAGGAGTTTAACGAGGTGACTGCCAGCGTTCCCAGCATCGTTCTTCTCCCTTTGTTCATTATTCTTGATTAGTGTATTTTTAGACTTTGAGGTTGTACTTACATTCTAATAGATGCTCGTGACTTGTGATACCCCGATTAGGGCTATGTGGGGTTGTAATTCCGCTAATTAATATTATTAAGTCATATTTTAGCTGTTTCTTCATGTTTAAATTATTTTTGAAAAGACGAGTTGGGCTAGTTGGCTGGCCTCGTCTTCACGAGAGGCGCCATCAAGACCAGTGCGAGGTTTGGGTCGTGACAATAACCCACTAGTAGAAAAGAAACTCTCCATACAACATCATAAGGATCACACATCCGTAGACCACCCCGCAGGAGATAACGCACCTACTTAGCCTCAAATTGGCATCTTTCTATACCCTTTCGTAGCCACAATTACTACGCAATCAGTTATTCCTTCCGGATTCCGAACTCATCAACAAGAAATGAGAATCTGATTCGTCCCACAATTAAACAACGTGAAAGATCCTTCAACACACTCATAACTCGAGACTTGTTGGCCTAAGTAAAGGTTAGTTTTGAAGACTGACAAAGGAACTCAGACGTGAAACAGGTCCATCCAGTGGTCCATCCCTCAGGTTCACAAAAACGGGCAGATTCAAGCATGTGGGATGCACGTGAAGGAGATAAGCTTAACTTGGTGTATTTAATATATCCTGATCGAAAAGGTTGCATAATTGATAAGGAGAAGGACTCCTTAATCAAAGAGAACACTATCTAAGATAGGGAAGGAGTTAGAAGTTGAAATCAACTAGAACTCTTCCACCAAGGAAGAGTTGCATCAGAACTCTAGTTATTTCTTCATCTACTAACTCTATAAATTGCAGGATGTTTTCACATTAAAAGTGTTGCACAAAAACGCAGAAGTTAAACGTGAATTGGGAGCAAAATAGCAAGGCTTTTTGCAAGCAGTTCGTGTGTGATTCAAGTGTGCAAACCAGAAGCTACATGAATTAGATTGAAGAACCAGCTCCATAAAGAGTTTTATGTGTCTTTCTTTTATTTAGTTCAATTGTAGTAGGTGTTTCATATTGTACCTTTCATCTTTATCTAGAAGCAATTGTAATACGTATTTTGAGTATTCAAGTTAGAGTTAACTTGAAATTGTCGCAGCAGTTAGAGGCTGGTTGCCACAACGGGATTAGAGTTAATCCTTAGGTTTACAAAGAGTTTTGTAAATGCAGTTTTGGATCATTGAAGTTTAGTGGAAGTTTGGGAAAATCCTACTGAGTAGTAGGTCGTGGTTTTTTTAACTTTTGAGCCAGGTGTTTTCCACGTAAAAATCTCTGTGCACTTTACTTTCAGTATTTATTATTCCGCAAACTGCTGTAGTTAGAACACTTAGAAGAACCAGGTTCTTCTAGCGCGAAAATTAGGTATCACACAAATCACCCCCCCCCCCTCTTGTGTGGTATTGACGTTTATAACATCAAGACTATACGTCAAATCAAGACAAAAATCAAGCACCCAATAGCCCTTTTTGCATCTCAAACAAACTTTCTCAACACATTCGAACCATCCGAACACATCTCACAGTCACATCATACTTATCATATAGCTATCCAACCACACATCGAACCACAACTCCACTCGCAGGGACACTATAGGACATATAAGTCAAAATGCACGTGCTCACACAACCGAAATCACCGTGCTCAAGCTACAGTTAAAACCTGGCCTCAAGTCCTCCAGACTGGCCCGTCCTCGGCACACAGAAAACACATCTCGCACCTCATCCATGAAATCCACAAGCCGTTGATGTACAGTTGATACCGAGCGCTCACATGTACATACGATTTAGAAAGATAAGAAGTTTATCCTAAATGCCACGTAGCCTCTCGAAGATAGGTATGGACGTCATCATACCGATCCGCAAGACTCTACTAGGCACTTGCTCATGACTCGCAGAACCTATGAACCTATATCTCTGACCAACTTGCCACGAACAAAAAATCCAACTAGTCATGATGGCACCTAACCCAACCCGCTAGTTATGCCAACTATTAACAATCCAATTAAATGAGATTTACTGAGAGATATAATGATAATATACTGAACATTCATACAAGAAATTCCAAAGGACTAGTAGTACAAATCATGAGCTTCTAAGATTTAGAGTTTACAAAGCTGGTATGAAATAAATACATCATCTGTTTGAAATAAACATGAACAGATTAATAATTCTAAAGCTACCAAAAACAAGTGGCAGCTATGAATGAAACGAGGTACGTCTTCAATGCCAGCTCCCGCATACACAACAACATCAGCATCCAAAATTTGTACGCAAGGTGCAGAAGTGTAGTATGAGTACAACCGATCCCATGTACTCAATAAGTAACAAACCTAACCTTAGGTAGAAAGCAGTGACGAGCTTGAAAAATGTCAGAGTCCAACACCAATAGCCCGGAACAATTCATAACAATATAACCAAAGCAGTNATGACATACCCTACGGCTCAAGAAAATATTTTCAAAACAGGTTTGAAAAACAAATAAGAGAAAAATAAACTACGATAAATGTAACGACCGACTTGTCATTTTAAGAATTAGCGCCCCGTTCAGCAGCTTAAGACCCCAAGAAGCTTCATAATGTGCATTATGACCCGCATGTATGGTCAAGTTTGGTTTTCGTAAGATTCGGAGTTAAATTTAAAGAAAAATCAAGATCTTATTTTGAAGCTCAAATGGAAAGAGTTGACCGAAGAGTTGACTTTTGACCAAACGACCCCAAAATGGAATTTAATGATGTCAATAGCTTCGTATGGTGATTTCGGACTTAGACGTGTGTCCGAATTTGGATTTGGAAGTCCATAATAGTTGATACCGAGCGCTCACATGTACATACGATTTAGAAAGATAAGAAGTTTATCCTAAATGCCACGTAGCCTCTCGAAGATAGGTATGGACGTCATCATACCGATCCGCAAGACTCTACTAGGCACTTGCTCATGACTCGCAGAACCTATGAACCTATATCTCTGACCAACTTGCCACGAACAAAAAATCCAACTAGTCATGATGGCACCTAACCCAACCCGCTAGTTATGCCAACTATTAACAATCCAATTAAATGAGATTTACTGAGAGATATAATGATAATATACTGAACATTCATACAAGAAATTCCAAAGGACTAGTAGTACAAATCATGAGCTTCTAAGATTTAGAGTTTACAAAGCTGGTATGAAATAAATACATCATCTGTTTGAAATAAACATGAACAGATTAATAATTCTAAAGCTACCAAAAACAAGTGGCAGCTATGAATGAAACGAGGTACGTCTTCAATGCCAGCTCCCGCATACACAACAACATCAGCATCCAAAATTTGTACGCAAGGTGCAGAAGTGTAGTATGAGTACAACCGATCCCATGTACTCAATAAGTAACAAACCTAACCTTAGGTAGAAAGCAGTGACGAGCTTGAAAAATGTCAGAGTCCAACACCAATAGCCCGGAACAATTCATAACAATATAACCAAAGCAGTACATGTAATAAAGCAAAAGATATAATGCTCAACTCGTTTAAAGTTAAAAAAAATAGGCATGCTTTTCAAGAATAGCAGTAAAAGCCCGAATCTTTCACCAAAATAGGAGTAAATCTGAAAGACTAGGATTTTCCCCAAAAACTTTCAACAACAGATAAGCTATTTCCTTATCAGATGGCATGAGGAAAGTGCATCTATGTGCCTACATGTCAATGAGCATGAGAAGTCATGAACGGCGCAATACCGTACAACATGAGAAAAATGCATTTCTATGCTTGTATGTCAAGTGTGTATGTCAAATGCAATACAACACGGTGATAAAATAATATGCATACTCTCGGAGTATCAATTCGCTCAGTCCTCCCAAACACTCAGTCCTCATAGTCATTTAGTCATCCCAGTCATTCGACACTCGCTCTTGGCACTCGCACTTACTAAGTACCTGCGCTCACTGCTGGTAAGCCTGACTACGGAGAGGCGGATCCTGCCCAAGCACAAATATAAGCCAATCATGGCATGAATCAATAAAGCCTGTTACGGCGTGCAGCCCGATCCCATAAATATCCTCACAATCAGGCCCTCGGCCTCACTCAGTCATCAATCTCTTCGGTCTCCCGAACTCACAAATCTCATGCCAATTGGCCTAAACAATGATAATATGATGTGAGACAAATGATAACAGAGGCTGAGATATGATATGCAATGAATAAGAATGACTGAGTATGCAATCGCAATTTAAGCAAATAACCAACAGCAGAAATGACCTCAGTGGGTCCCAACAGGATAAGCATATAGCCTAATCATGGTTTTTAACATAGATTACAGCTTAGTTACTCTAGCACGTAGAAATTTCATAGATAGAAACAATATTTGGTCACTACACAATACCACATAATCAATCGAGTCATAATCACACGGTGCATGCCCACACGCCCGTCACCTAGCATGTCCATCACCTCAATATCAAAAACATAACACATATATTCAGGGGTTCATACCCTCAGCACCAAGTTCAGAAGTATTACTCAAGTCAGATCCAATACCTAGCAAGCCAAACGATGCTCCAAAAATTCCATCCCGCGTGTACCGACCTCTAAACGACTCAGAACTAGCTTAAAGCAACTCAAGAATATCAAATAATACCAAAGGAAACAAAACCAATCGATAAAGGTGGAATCTTTAAGTAGAAGCCCAAAGTCAACCAAAACGTCAAACCTGGGCCCGTACCTCGCAACCCCACAAAACTTATAAATCTGACACCCCATTCAATTACGAGTCAAACCATACTAGTTTCACTCAAATCCAACTCTGAATCTATATTCAAACCTCGAAAATTCACTTTATGAAATTTTCGACCAACACCCCCCAATTTCTTTTAAAATTCATAATCCGATTACAAAAAATGAAGATAGATTCACGAAATATAATCAAAACTGAGTAAAGAACACTTACCCCAATTCACGTGGTGAAAAATCGCTTCAAAAATCGTCTCCATCCGAGCTACATAGCTCCAATATGCAAAAATAGCTGAAACCCTCGAAAATAGAGTACTTATAATCACTTGACGAAGTAATGAACTGCGATCGCGAAAATATCATCGCAATCACGAAGAAGAAAAAAATGTATTGCTTGGAAATACCCTACGGGATTGTGGAACAAGATTCGCGATTGCGAAGCACAAAATGCTCAGCCTTGAAAAGTCCCAACGCGAACGCGGCCCCAGGCTCACGAACGCGATGAAGAAGTCATGAAGACCTTCCCAGCTCAGCTCTATAGTGCAAACGCGTGCATACCTGCGAGAACGCAATGCACAATCTGAAGCAACCTATGCGAACGCGGACTATCATTCGCGAATGCGAAAAAGAAATACTCAACTCCAATTTTTCCCCTACGTGATCGCATCCCTATATTTGTGATCGCAAAGAACGTTTGGATGCACCAGTCATTAGTAGACACTAGCAATGCTTAAATGAAGAAAAATGATCCGAAAACAATCTGAAACATGCCTTAGCCCCTTGGGACCCCGCTTGAACATACTGACAAATCCCATAACCTAAAACGGACCTACGGAGGCCTCAAATCACACATAACAACATCAAAACAAAGAATCGTACCTCAAATCGAACGTAATAAACTTTTATATTTTCAACTTACGAATCTCATGCCGAAACATATCAAATCAACCCGGAATGAACCCAAATTTTGCACACAAGTCCCAAATTACATGATGAAGCTATGCCAATTCTCGAAAATATAATTCGAACCCGATATCATCAAAGTCAACTCCCAATCAAACTTATGAGCATTCCAAACCTTCAAATTTCCAACTTTCGCCAATTAGTGCCGAAACCTTCTAAAAATATCCAAATGCAAATCCGGGCATACACCCGAGTCCAAAATAACTATCCGGACCTAACAGAACCATTGAAACTCTGATCCAAGGTCAAATATACAAAAGTCAAACTTGGTCAACTCTTCCAACTTAAAGCTTCAAACATGAAATTCATTCATCCAAATCACTTCCGAATCACCTGAAAAACCAAGACCGATGATTCACACAAGTCATAATACATCATACGAAGTTACTCAAGACTTCAAAAAGCTGAGACCACAAACGGTCAAAATAATCCATCAGGTCGTTACATGATGGCACCTAACCCGGCCTTCTAGGTAAGCCAAATAACCATCAACACAACTCGAATAAAGTAATAATAGACAATGGTTAAAATAATTTAACTTTATATAAAAATCCCAAGGACAGGTAGTACAAATCACGAGCTTTTAAGACTTAGAGTTTACAAAGCCGGTACGAAGTAAACAGGTCATTTGTTCAAAATATATGTAACCAAATTTGCAAATCCAAAGCTACCAAGGATAAGTGCAGCAGTAATCGGAACACAGGTAACCTCTTTAATGCCAGCTCCCGCAATACACAGCAACATCAGCATCAAGATCTGCACGCAAGGTGTAGAAGTGTAGTATAAGTACAACTCACCCCATATATTCAATATGTATCTTGACTAACCTCAGTGAAGTAGTGACGAGGCTTTTGTTAAGTTAAAATATACTCATGGATATAACATGTGTCGTAGAATAGCAATAGAAATAATACTTAAACATAGCAGAGGAGAGTACAAGGACAAATATGCGAAGTAGTACATGATTACTAGAAAACATTACAGTCAATATTTCTCAATATCATAACCAATCCTTTCCTTAACGCGATGACCCTCAAACCACGGTAGTAAATCCAGAGTTCTCATTGTGTGAGAAATGAACTTAAGATATCAAATCAAATGGCACGACAACACCCTTCGTGCATTTATTCATCCTTACCGAGCATCGTATAATAGTACCAACCAAGTGAAAGAAATGCCAATAACAATAATGAAAAAGTGGGAAATACACAGGTAGTAATAACGAACAAGATAGTGCATATGGACAATGATAACAGACTAGGTAGAAGGAATAGAAGTAATGACAACAATTAAGATAGAAGAACATAAATTTCACTAACTAACATGGTATAAGGCTTAGATGTGGATATAACAAACAAGAGGGAAAGCATGATCTTTATAAGCTAACAAATAGAAGGCATGAATAAGTAACATTATAGAAGCTAATACGAAAGTGCAACAAATGAGAAACGGCATATATGTAGATATGATAAAGAAGAAAGAAATTATGATATTTGCAAGTTAAACAGAGAAGGCATGGGTAATATAACAATAATTGATGTAGAGGACAAAGACAGAACAACAATGACAAATCACATTGAAAACGTAGGTGCAACAGTAATAACTCAAGATAAAGGCATGAATGTATACACAAGGAAACGATATCACAATAAAATGCATGTCATTCGTCCTCGCCTGTGCGAAAACACCCTTCGTGCCATGAACATATGATAATATAAAAATAATGGTACGTCATCAACCTTCGTGCTTTTACTCTCATCCTCACATGATAGTATAAATGAAATGGTACGACATCACCCTTCGTGCTTAACTCACATATCACGTCATCACCCTTCGTGCTTTACACTCTTCCTCTCAAGGTAATGTATATGAAATGGCACGGCATCACCCTTCATTCTTTACACTCTTCCTCACCAAGCACATGTTTATCAGTAACAAGCAAGGTAGGAAGCATGAAAAACATCAAGGATAGTGATTAAGCGAATATTACAAATGAACATAAATCATAGCTTTCAAGCCAATAACAATTCAACAAACCTCAAAAACCTCATTGTTCAAGTATCTCAACCAATCTCAAAAAAATAATCTTCAACTCAAGTATAAAATGCAATATCTCAAGAATAACGGTCGTAGCGATGTATTTGTGATTAACTATAGTGATGATCGAATTTATCACGTTAATAGTTTCACAAAAGCACGTCAAATTTTAATCAAGTTTTAATAAGTTAAATCATGGTTTCTTGCATTTTACTTCATTTTTATATTAATCTAGAGGTCAAGTAAAACATGAAGGAAGAAGGACAGATATTCCAACAAGACACAAATAATCGTATAATCTACCCCAAAGCATGGATAACCCTGGCACATGCATATATGCCAATCACCTCATATATACATTACCCCCACATATAGCAAACAATATCAATTAGTAGAAAAAATTTCCCCAACAAAGTTAGGCAAGATACTTACCTCGAACAAGCCAAATCAGTACTCTAGAAGCACCATCCCGCACAAATCGATCTCCGAATGACTTAGACTAGCCAAAAACAACTCAAAATCATCAAATAATATCATAGGAAGCAAACCCAAACGATAAAGATTGAATCTTTAATCAAATACTTAAAGTCAACCAAAAGGTCAACTTGAGCCCGCACCTCAGAACCCGACAAAACTCATAAAAATTCCGATAACCCATTCGATTGTGAGCCCAACAATACTAATTCTACTCAAATCTGACTCCGAATAAATTTTCAAAACCCAATTATTCACTTTAGAAATGTTTAGACAAAAAACCCAATTTCTGTTTTAGATTCATCAAATTAAATGCCAAAATTGAAGATGAAATCATGTAATATAATCAAATACGAGTAAATAAAATACTTACCCCAATCCAAATTGGGAAAATTCTCTCCAAAATCGCCCAAATTCGAGCTCCAAAACCATGTAAGAGAAAGTGAATAAATTGTGAAACAAGTAAAATAATGCAGCAGTTGTTATAGCTCGAATCAGACCCTAGATCCCGAAACTCATATTTGATAAGCCCAACATAGTCCTTGCAAGGTTACACCAAAGATAGCCTTTTGAATCACCCCTGTTGGCCTTAAAATGAAGGAGGTATGATGTTTCGAAGTTTTAAAGGAAGTCTGAAAATTTAAGGGATATAAATAAAATTTTCATAATTAATTTTGAAAGAATAACAAGAAAATTTACGTGACTTCACACCATAACAAAAAATGGCCCATGTTTTTATGTTTTACCCGACCTAGCCCATATTGTACTTATTTTGAAAGCACTAGCAAATTTAAAATTTGTGTTGTTACAACCATTGCTTCTAAAAGCTATGGAGTTAAATCTGTGTTCTCACAACCATTGCTTTCACTCTCTTTTCTTCTCACATCTTCTAGATATGCTTCAAGGGGTCGGCCGCCATTACTGTTTCTCCCCCTATGTCACTGGTTGCAATGTAAGAAAATTGAAGAGTAGAAGTCTACCATTGAATGCCATTCAAAGCTTTGCTTTCGAAAATAGGATTTTTTGACTTTGTAAATTTTTTGGATTGGTGTTGTTCCAATTAATTGAAAATATCAAAAGGAGTACAAAATTTAATATGAAGTGATTTGGAGTAGAATTTGAGCAATATTTGAGTTAAATTTCAGAAAAGACGCAAGGAAGAAGATGAAGTCAGTTTTTTTTTTTTGTATAATTATGTATAATCTTGTATAATAGTGTATATGAGTGTATAAAAACATGTTATACACTTTTATACAAGCGTTTGTAGACGAACTTCTTCCACAATTTTCGATTGCAATTCTTGTTCAAAAACCACTCCAAATCTCCATTAAATGACTTCAATTTTATATACTATTTCTAACAAGTCTAATTTTCACCACCCAAATGGATTTGGTTTGTTGAACTAAAATTTTTTGTCACAGTTACTGATTTAAAAATTAACTTAAAAGCTTGAGAAATCTTTTTTAATAATTAAATAGTAATTTCTAGAACCTATTGGAGTTGGATGTTGAATCTTTTGTAAAAATTAAATAGTAATTTCTAGAACAGCCTTTCTACCTCTCCAGGTAGGGGTAAGGTCTGCGTCCACACTACCCTCCCCAGACGCCACATGTGGGATTATACTAGGTTTGTTGTTGTTGTTGTTGTTGTTGTTGTTGTTGTACACCAGAAAATCAGCAACAAAAGAATCATCATTTTGGCACCCAAAAGTCACTCGGAACCTCCCGGACACAAATAATATATGGATTTCAATCATAAAACACATTAAGAACCTACTTGCGCACTCAAAATACTGAACAGAGGCCATCTTGACTCGATATTGACCATGGTAAAACTCCAAATTTTAACTTAACTAGTTTCTTAACCAATGATGCAAAACTCACTCGAGCCCCTCGGAACCCCATCGATCATACCAACAAGTATAAATATATTATTGAAACTTTTCCAAAGCCTCAAAACATCCACGGGAACATCAAAATAAAGAATCGAGGCTTAAGCATAATAAAATTTCTCTTAATTTATTAAATATTCATTCTTTCAAAAGAATGTCCAAATTTCACTTAAATACTTCGGATTACTTCCAAATTTTATACAAGTTCAATTCAACTATATAGACCCATTAAAATTCTTGGAACATCAATTGGTGTCCAATAACATCAAAGTCAACTCTTGGTCAAACTTATGAACTCTTAAGTTCTTCAAATTGTCATCTTTCGACTAATAGTGTCGAATCCTTCTAGGAACCTCCCAAAATCGAATTCAAACATACGGTGAAGTCTAAAGTTATCATACGAATCTATCGGAACCACAAAACTCAATTTCGAGTCCGTTTAACTAGAAGTCAAATCTTGGTCAACTCTTCCAACTTAAAGCTTCCTAATCGAGAGTCATTCTTCCAAATCAATCCCGAATTACCTGAAAACCAAAATCAACGATTCGTACAAGTCATAATAAATTATATGAACTTACTAAAGACTTCAAACAGCTGAATTGAACGCAAATTCTCAAAACAACCGATTGGGTCATTACAGTTATTTGACTGGTATCCTTGAAATAATTATCCATCAGTTTGTCTTTCTTGCTCAGCATATTCTCCCACCCAGTATCAATTTTTGTTGTCTCATCCGGACCTTCATCTCCATCATCTTCCTCATCAGAAGCAGCTACAATCTTCGTAGGGTCCTCCTCAAGTTCATCTTCGTCCTCATCCTCTTCCTCTTCCGACTCTTCATCCTCATTCTCAGGAGGATTCTCCCTATATTTGTTGATCAAATCTTCATATTGCTTATTAATTTTCTTGAGATTTTGCTTCATTGAATTCAAGGATTTGGAGTTGCTACTACTTATCTTCTTCTTTGCCTCCTTATTGGCCAAAGCATGAGTCATAAAGTCCTCCAACATAAGTAGAGCCTTGATGTATAGATTTGGAGCTCTAGCTGATCCTTTGACACGCATGACCTTCTCCAACTGCTTGTTGAGGTTGTCGAAGCTCTCTTGCAGACTGAACTAGTCATTGATCTTTATGGAACTCTTCATATGATCAACTGTAGTTGAAAATTCATCAAAGCGCTTGTCCTTGGCTAACCGAACAACATGCTTCTGACCATTAGACTCATCACTGTCACTATCACCGATTGCGAGATATCTCGACCCAGTCGTTGTTGCAGTGGCCTCAACTGGCCCCTCTTCTTCATGCTCATTGTCACTCCCCTCCTCCTCCTCCTCAGTCTCATTGTCACCCTGTTAAAGACCATTATATGAAGAGATCAGGTTTCACGTACTCAAAGTGACAACTTTGTCTAAGATTTTGGTATTTATGTAGAAAAAGAGTAACATATACAGAAATAAATTCATGTATTTTCAGTATAAGTAATCCATTTATATATTTACATCACATAAGATTAATCTTATTCTTTGATGAGCGAGAAATCCGTCAGGGGCCGATCCTTTGGACCAACCGCAGCCTTCGAAACACGGTGGATAATGGGCCTGCCCCTCTAACCTTCTCCACTTAAATACCAGGCTTTGCTTTGCATGGTGTGGCGGCTTGATCCTGTGACCTAAGACACAAATCCACCACCCTTTGCCACTTGAGCTAGGCCCTGGGGGCTATCACATAAGATTAATCTTTTCATAATAATTTCCACAAAAAATGTGATGACCCGAAAGGTCATCTTGTGTTTTAGAACCCAATTCAATGTTTTGAGGCCTTCAAAACCTCATTTTATTCCTCCTCGATTTGTGCGCAATCGGGGCATGTATCCGGAAAGCTATTATGTGAAAAACTGAAGAAATAATAATTTTTGGCTTAAAAGTTGATTTTGTTGACTTCGGTCAATGTTTTGGATAAATGGACCAGGACCCGTATTCTGACAGTACCGGTGGGTCCGTAGTAAATATGGGACCTGGGCGTATGCCCGGAGTCGAATTCCGAGGTCCCTAGCCCGAAAAATGAATTTTTGATGAAAATTATTAAACTGGAATTATAAAAGTTTTAAGAATTTTATTAATAAGTGATCTTGTTCATACCGGGTCTGTATTGTGGTTTCGGAGCCCGGTACAGGTTCGTTATGATATTTATACCTTATCTGTGAAATTTGGTGAAAAACGGGACTGATTTGACGTGATTCGGGCCTTTAATTGGGAAAATAGAAGTTTTGAAACTTTCTTGAAAATTTCATGCAATTTGATGCTAAATTCGTAGTTCTAGGTGTTATTTTGGCTATTTGATCACGCGAGCAAGTTCGTATGATGTTTTAAGACTTGTGTGCATAGTTGGTTTTGAGCTCGAGGGCTCGGGTGAGTTTCGGATAGGCTACGAGGTGATTTACACTAAGAAAATCTAGTATTTTTGCTGCAACAGTTGTTCTGATATGCCCTTCTTCGTGTTCGCGTAGGTAGAATTGCGAACGCGAAAGGTAAAGGGGGAATTTCTTCTTCGCGAACACGAAGGACAGGTCGCGAACACGGAGCAGTGGGGGCTTTACCCTTCGCGAACGCGACCCGTCTACCTCGAACGCGAAGCATGGGATCTGGGGGAGGGGAAGTTAACTCATCGCGAACGCGACACTTGGATAGCGAACGGAGAAGCTTGGGGGGATATGCCTTCACGAACACTAAGGCCAATAAGGCCAAAGCTTTGCGAACGCGACAGGCTTCTCGCGAACGCGAAGAGGGCCTGTCTAGTGTTTTAAAAACAGAACCAAAAACGGTATTAGGCCATTCTTTCATATTTTCAAAAACTAGAAGGCATAGAGGCGATTTTCAAGAGACAACTTCTTCCCCAAAGTGTTAGTAAATGATTTTAAACTACTTTCTTTTAAGGTGAAATATATAAACGGCCCCTTCAAGTTGTCCACATCGGTCAGTTGAACACCTCAACTGAGACTATTTCCAGTTAAACACTTCAAGTGGCTATTAAGTAGGTCAAGTAAACACCTGAGTTCAGCAGGCCATATGCGTGAGTTGCACTTGCCGATGACATGGCAAATGAACCAATCAAAAAATGACACGTGTAATTTTTCCATAAGAATTTGCCACATGTAATTAACAAAAAATACATTTAAAAAAGAAAAAAACTTCTTCTCCTAAACCAGCGTTCCTCCTTCCCTAACTCTTCTTCCCAGCTTTCTCAAACCCTTCCTCTTACTAGATGAACCCGTGACCACCATTTCATCTGCAAAAAATTGGGCAAAGAAAAATTTAGAACCTTGAAGGTTCTAATAACTAAAAATAAAAACACTGAATTTCATAAGAATCCAAAGTTAAGTGCATTTTTTGTTGATAAAATACTAGTTCTAATTAGTATCCGCTAAAACTTCAAAACAACCAAGATAAAGATCCCAATATCAAAATACAGTGCCAGCAATAAACAGAGGCGGCATGTTACTCTTAATTCTTTTACTCTTCATTAGCATATTCCATGTTCTTGTTGTTGTTGTGCTTCCTAGCATACCTTGGGTTCCTAAGAACTTGGGATCCATCCCTTTGGTGGAGCGGTGACGGTGTTTCCTGGGTTTCTTGATTCCATTGTTGTGAGCCTTGTACGACTGATTGTGAGCTGTTTGATTCTTCGACTTGGCCATTTTTGGTCCTTGGTTTCACAAACAACTGCAGCTGGCGATAGGGTTTGAAGAAGGGGAAGTAAAGATGAAGGTATGTGGGTCGACAAAAATAAAGTTTATTTTTTAAACTAAAATAAGAAAAAGAAAAGAACACAATTCATGTCCTCACGCGCTCAATTTGTAGCGAGACACAATTGATTTGCCATGTCAGCGCAAGTGTTTACTTGACCTACTTAATAGCCACTTGAAGTGTTTAACTGGAAATAGTCTCAGTTGAGGTGTTCAACTGACCGTTGTGGACAACTTGGAGGGGCCGTTTATGTATTTCGCCTTCTTTTAATTACCCATTGCATATCATCAATTTTTAACCTAAAATCTAGGGTTTTCATAGTGGAAATTGGGGGTTTGAGTAGGATTAGGCATTTTTGTATAATTGGAATTTAGACCTCGATTTGGGGTCGGATTCCGAAACTAATTACATATTTCGGCTCGAATGTGAATTTCACGCCCCAAAATCGAGGGACATGACCGGCGCTCGACCGGGTAGCCCCAGTCAAGCGGACCTGGGTGCCTTTTCCTATCCCACGTGTTACCCCGCGTTTTCATTACTCATTAATCAAAGGAAATTTGCCATTGTAATTAAAAACACTTTTTACAAGCATACATAACATACATAGTTAATTAATGATGTTTACCACTTTCATCGCCCAACATACCAAAATACATATTACATAAGTTCGTAACCCACGTTTTTACTGTCTACGGAGCCTCTAAAGATACACATGATAATACAGTACTTGCCGGGAACAAGGCTCCGACTATACCTTACACAAAAACCAAAATAAAATTCCGGGATAAAAGCGGCATGAGCCACGCAGGGCCTCGAGAGGAAAGGGGCTCACCAATACAGCTGACGGAAGAAGAAGGGGAGCTAAGGTCGGTGGACTGGAGTACCTGTTATGGATCCAACTCATATGCATTTTGTGTACAACGATAATTTTCCACGACAAGCCATACATGTTATTACCACAGCTGTTCCGATTGCATCAATTACTATTCTCTTCCATCATTTGCTTCACAATTCTTACCACATAGCATATTCACAATCACACACTTGGTTTAATGCCAATTACTTACACCATCTTATCGAAAGACATAACCACAACACCCAACCATGCCAATCACAAGAATTTCACAAACAATCCACGTGGAATTCACATACCAAGCACACAAACACAAAACAAGGTGATTTTACAAAGGTCAAAGTTAGCCATACATACCTGGAGCCGAATCCCTTTTTAATTTCTTCTTTCAACTTCACAAAAAAGCCTAGCAACGTCAATCTAGTGCACAAATTAACACATATTCTCAGAATCAAAGTTCACAATCACTACTCGAACACATTTAGGTTATCAACCCTCCTTTGTACAATGCTTTACTCCTACCCAATCCCTCTTACCAAATTTTAGGTCCTAAAAGACATGCATGAATGTTTCAACCTCTATTATCAAGAACCAATGCATGAGACTCCCCCCCCCCTAATTAAACCTGAAAGTTAATGGAAATGGGTTAGGGATTGGACCTGCAAGAATGGGAATGAAGACACTCGCTTTGAAATTTCTCGGCCCGGATAGTTTTGAAGAATCAATTTGAAGAAGATGAACTCTCTCTCTCTCAAGAACCCCTCCTCCCTCACTCTAATTTGTTCAGAAAATTGTTAAAAATGAGGGGGTTGAGGTGTTTTATTAAAAAGGGGGTCGGGTTTAAAATTTAGAAAATTAGGGGTCCGAGTCAGGTCTGCAGTCGCACTTTGCGATCGCAGATCCGAAATGCGGTCCGCAGAATGGACCGCAAAAAGTGTTCCAAAAATCTGATTCCACTGTTTGGGTATGCGGCGAAAATGCGGTCCGCATACACGGTTTGCGGTCGCATAATGCACCGCATTTTTTACCTCAAATTTGACTGACACGCTGACTCACTTTGCGCTGGAAATGCGGTCCGCATATCAGTTATGTGGTCGCATAATGGACCACATTTTAACCAAATCGCTAACACCTTACGCAACAGAAATGCGGTCCGCATACTTAATTTGCGACCCCATTCTGGACCGCAAAATAGCACTTTTCTAGAAAAACTTAGTTCTTTGATTTTTAGATACTTAGATCAGTACAATGGATCAGTACAATGGGTTCCAACACATATTAGGAACCTGACCCTACGAGCTACTAGGTTTTGAGCACAAATTTTTCACGGGGCCTTACATTCTCCCCCACTTAAAATCATTCGTCCTCGAATGAGGATTTTGAAAAAAATCAGTTGGTTTTGAAAACATGTTATGCAGACTCCCAATTTCACTAACTCCCATATTTTAGAAAATTTTTTCCAGAGTTTCCTTTGTAATTAGGCTTATCTACCTGTCAGAGAGATCCCAAAACACAATTCCAAGTACCATTACACAATTACAACCATCCCTACAGCTGGTATAAAATTCATTACCTCAACAATTTCACATATTCAATCACTTGCTACATTTTGCACATAAATTAGTCACTTCAATGAGTTTCACATAATTCAACCGCTTCGACATACTACGTGCACATAAATAAATCATTATCAATCTATACTACCATTAGTTGCTTACTTAGCACATGAGTCTTTATAAAACTTTCATTTATCAAAAAGAGGTTCACATGACTTAAACAAGCACAACATATACAATTCTTACACCACTAGAGGGATTTCAATAGTAACATATTTAGGAAGAAAGATGGGGTGTCTTTGCACCAATTTGGAAACAATAACAATTTGTTCAGGGATAAGAGTTCGCACGATTACTATTAGACTTGTTCAAACAGATGGGGATATTTTTCCTTCATTTCCTTTTCCGCTTCCCACGTGGCTTCCTCAACTCGTTGACTTCGCCATAATACTTTAACTGAAGCAACTTCCTTGTTTCTCAATTTACGGACTTGCCTATCAAGAATAGCAACCGGAATCTCTTCATATGACAACTCTTTATTATCCTCGATGGTCTCGACTGGAACAATGGTGGATGGATCCCCAACCACTTTCTTCAACATGGACACATGGAACACCGGGTGCACTAATGACATTTCAGGAGGCAATTCCAGCCTATAAGCCACCTGCCCTATCCTTTGAGCGATTCGATACGGACCGACATACCAAGGACTCAACTTCCCCTTTTTCCCGAATCGCATAACTCCCTTCATAGGGGATACCCTCAAGAACACCCAATCATCAACTTGAAATTCCAATTCCCTTCGACGAACGTCCGCATAGGATTTCTGGCGACTCTGAGCAGTTTTCATCCTTTCCTGAATGACTTTAACTTTCTCCATAGCCTGGTGCGCAAGATCTGGTCCTATCAATTCTGCTACACCCACTTCAAACCATCCAATAGGAGACCTACACCTCCTTCCGTACAATGCCTCAAATGGG
The DNA here is from genome assembly GCF_001879085.1 of Nicotiana attenuata. Taxonomy (NCBI): domain Eukaryota; kingdom Viridiplantae; phylum Streptophyta; class Magnoliopsida; order Solanales; family Solanaceae; genus Nicotiana; species Nicotiana attenuata. Next base: position 1,489,029 of record NW_017670259.1, on the reverse strand, counting down.
GCCATCTGAATGCTAGCATGAAAGCTGTTATTGTAAGCAAATTCTATAAGTGGCAAGTGATCATCCTAATTACCTTTGAAATCCAAGACACAAGCCTGCAACATATCTTCAAGCGTCTGAATAGTCCGCTCGGCCTGACCGTCAGTCTTTGGATGGAAAGCTGTGCTGAGATTCACCTGTGTACCCAAACCTTGCTGAAATTTCTTCCAAAAATTAGCTGTGAACTGGGCCCCTCGATCCGAGATAATAGAAAGTGAAGTGCCATGAAGCCTTACTATTTCCTTGATATACAACTTAGCATATTGTTCTGCAGTATCGGTGGACTTGGCTGGCAAGAAGTGAGCTGATTTGGTGAGTCGAACCACTATTACCCAAATTGAGTCGAATTTGCGCTGAGTGCGAGGTAGCCCCACCACGAAATCCATGTTGATCATTTCCCATTTCCACATTGGTATTTCCATAAGCTGAGTTAACCCACCAGGCCGCTGATGCTCCGCTTTTACTTGATGACAATTCGGACACTTAGATACAAAGTCCGCCACACCCCTCTTGCCGTTCCACCAATAAATTTCCTTGAGGTCATGATATATTTTCGTAGAACCTGGGTGCACGGAATACCTGGAATTATGAGCCTCCGCCATGACCCTCTCCCGAAGCTTATCCACATCCGGAACACATGGCCTACCTTGACATCGCAATACACCATCCTCGACGCCGAGTGAAAATACCGAAGTCCTGCTATTTAAAACTGCTTCCTTCATCTGAGCCAATGCTGGATCGATAAACTGCCTTTCCTTGACTTCCGCTACGAGTGACGATTCTGCTCCATTATGCACCATAACATCCCCCTCGTCTGATGTCGAAATGCACACCCCTAAACTGGCCAATTGATAAACCTCCCGAGCCAAGGGCCTTTGATCCACTCCCAAATGAGCCAAACTACCCATAGACTTCCGACTGAGAGCGTCGGCCACCACGTTTGCCTTCCCTGGATGGTACAAAATGTTCATGTCATAATCCTTGAGCAATTCTAACCACTGCCTTAAAATCAATTCTTTCTGCTTGAACAAATACTGGAGGCTCTTGTGGTCTGCAAATACATCCACATGGACCCCATAAAGATAATGCCGCCATATTTTCAAAGCAAACACAACTGCCGCAAGCTCCAAATCATGCGTCGGATAATTCTTCTCGTGATTCTTGAGCTGCCTTGAAGCATACGCTATAACCTTCCCATGTTGCATCAACACACACCCCAAACCAATCCTTGAGGCATCGCAATAAACCACAAATCCTTCTGTGCCTTCCGGCAACGCCAATATTGGTGCCGAGGTCAACCTTGACTTCAATTCCTGAAAACTTTTCTCACAAGCGTCGGACCATTGGAACTTAACTGCTTTCTGCATCAACTTAGTCAATGGGGAGGCGAGGGTAGAGAAGCCCTCCACAAACCTCCGATAATAACCTGCTAAACCCAAGAAGCTACGAATCTCCGTCGGGGTCGTGGGTTTGGGCCAATCTTTCACTGCTGCAATCTTCTGGGGGTCTACCTGAATCCCTTCACTTGAGACAACATGACCCAAAAAGGTAACGGACTCCAACCAAAACTCACATTTCGAAAATTTAGCATACAACTGGTGCTGATGAAGAGTCTGCAAAACTGCCCTGAGGTGACCGGCATGATCCTCCCGGCTCCGCGAATAAACAAGGATGTCGTCAATGAAAACAATCACGAAGGAGTCTAGAAATGGCTTGAAGACCCGATTCATAAGATCCATAAAAGCTGCCGGGGCGTTGGTTAGCCCAAAAGACATGACCAAGAATTCAAAGTGACCATAGCGAGTTCTGAAAGCGGTCTTGGGAATATCTTGCTCCCTAATCTTCAATTGGTGATCCCGGAACCGTAGATCAATTTGGAGAAGAACCTTGCACCTTGCATTGGTCGAACAAATCATCTATC
>NW_017670259.1:1477522-1485913 GCF_001879085.1 Nicotiana attenuata | reverse complement strand
ATATACAAAAGACAGAAGCGGGGTCCTCAGGCCATGGCATGGCGTTCTCGAGCTATGAAAATGATGCCTCCGAACAATGACGCCATTGGACAATTTGGCGATATTTCAGCCCCAAAATCGAGGGACATGACCGGCGCTCGACCGGGTAGCCCCAGTCAAGCGGACCTGGGTGGCTTTTCCTATCCCACGTGTTACCCCGTGTTTTCATTACTCATTAATCAAGGAAATTTGCTATTGTAATTAAAAACACTTTTTACAAGCATACATAACGTACATAGTTAATTAATGATGTTTACCACTTTCATCGCCCAACATACCAAAATACATATTACATAAGTTCGTAACCCACATTTTTTTACTGTCTACGGAGCTGCTAAAGATACACAGGATAATACAGTACTTGCCGGGAACAAGGCTCCGGCTATACCTTACACAAAAACCAAAATAAGATTCTGGGATAAAAGCGGCATGAGCCACGCAGGGCCCCGAGAGGAAAGGGGCTCACCAATACAGCTGACGGAAGATGAAGGGGAGCTACGGTCGGTGGACTGGAGTACCTGCTATGAATCCACCTACAATCATAACACGAATGTAGCGCCCCCGGCAAAAGGGACGTCAGTACATTTGAATTGTACTGGTATGTATGAACATACTTTGTCCTAAGCAAACTCAAACCATACTCAAGTAATAAGTATTAATGGAATCAACAATCAAATACACATGAAAGGAAACAATCAAGCCAAACAAATTTACAATCTCTCCAATTCCCCTTCAACATTTTTCACATCAATGATTTCACAACTTTCTCATATTTTCATTTCAATAGTGATTTCGATCACTTTCCACCCTTATTACCTCGGCCACCCTTATTACCTCGGCCACCCTTATCACCACAACCCACACCTTATTACTTCGTGTTGCGGCGCAACCTGATCCCAGCGAACAATCACAATTCACAAACAATACCACAACAATAACAATTTACAAAGAACAACAACAATTCTCAAGGAACAATAACAACAATTCTCAAAGAACATTAACAACAATTCTCAAAGAACATTAACAACAATTCTTAAAGAACATTAACAAAAATTCTCAAAAAGCAACAGCAACAATTTACAAGAACTTCCATAGTCATCGATTCCATTTCCATCGTATTCCACAACTCATATGCATTTTGTGTACAACGATAATTTTCCACGACAAGCCATACATGTTATTACCACAGTTGTTCCGATTGGATCAATTACTATACTCTTCCATTGTCTACTTCACGATTCTTACCACATAGCATATTCACAGCCACACACTTAGTTTATTGCCGATTACTTACAACATCTTATCGAAAGACATAACCACAACACCCAACCATGCCAATCACAAGAATTTCACAAACAATCCACGTAGAAATCACATACCAAGCACACAAACACCAAGCAAGGTGATTTTACAAAGGTCAAAGTTAGCCATATATACCTGGAGCTGAATCCCTTTTTAATTTCTACTTTCAACTTCACCAAAAAGCCTAGCAACGTCAATCTAGTGCACAAATTAACACATATTCTCATAATCAAAGTTCACAATCACTACTCGAACACATTTAGGTTATCAACCCTCCTTTGTACAATGCTTTACTCCTACCCAATCCCTCCTACCAGATTTTAGGTCCTAAAAGACATGCATGAATGTTTCAACCTCTATTTTCAAGAACCAATGCATGAGACTTCCCCCCCCCCCCTTACTTAAACCTGAAAGTTAATGAATATGGGTTAGGGACTTTACCTGCAAGAATGGGGAAGAAGACACTTGCTTTGAAATTTCCCAGCCCGGATAATTTTGAAGAATCAATTTGAAGAAGATGAACTCTCTCTCAAGAACCCCTCCTCCCTCTCTCTTATTTTGTTCAGAAACTTGTTAAAATGAGGGGGGTTGGGGTGTTTTATTAAAAAGGGGGTCGGGTTTAAAATTTAGAAATTAGGGGTCCGAGTAAGGTCTGCGGTCCCACTTTGCGATCACATATCCGAAATGCGGTCCGCAGAATGGACCACAAAAAGTGTTCCAAAAACCTGCTTTCACTATTTGGGTATGCGGCGGAAATGCGGTCCGCATACAGGGTTTGCGGTCGCATAATGCACCGCATCTTTGACCTCAAATTTGGCTGACACGCTGACTCACTTTGCGGTGGAAATGCGGTCCGCATATCAGTTATGCGGTCGCATAATGGACCGCATTTTGACCTTAATTTTAACCAAACCGCTGACTCATTATGCGGCAGAAATGCGGTCCGCATACTTAATTTGCGACCGCATTCTGGACTGCAAAATAGCACTTTTCTGGAAAAACTTGGTTCTTGGATTTTTAAATACTTAGATCAGTACAATGGGTCCGAATCGCTTTACACTTTTCCAACACATATTTGGAACCTGACCCTACGAGCTACTAGGTTTTGAGCACAAATTTTTCACGGGGCCTCACAATTAGAGAACCAAGTGTCATATTCTAATATGTAACAAAGGAATCGAATGACGAGGCCATGAGTGCGAGCTTGGAGCTATTAGATGAAAGGCGCGAAGCCGCCCTCGTCCGATTGGCCGCCCATAAACAATGGATCAAAAGGTATTACAATCAAAAGGACAACCTTCGACACTTCAATATCAGGGACTTGGTTCTAAGGAAGGTCACACTAAACACTCGGAACTGGAACAAAGAGAATTTGGGGCCGAACTGGGAAGGGCCGTACCAAATTATCGAGGTTGCCAGAAAGGGTTCGTACAAACTTAGGGCAATGAAGGATGAAAGCATACCAAATAACTAGAACATAACTCACTTGAAGTGATACTACTGCTAAGATACAACCCATTCATTTCCTATTTACTTATTTTTGAACTAACACTTGCAGGTATCCAACGAGAAGCGGTACAGATTTTTAGGTCTGAAAGCAGGCATTTCTCTCTTTTTCCTTTGAACTAGTTTTGTCCCAAACGGGTTTTCCGGCAAGGTTTTTAACCGAGGCAACACTGGATCGTGCAAACTTAGAATAGATGCCCGGCCATGAATCGGTGTTAAAGATCGCATCAACAGTATCTGAGGCTTCTCTCTTTGATAAACCTCGAATACTAGGGGGCATTACCCTCGGATATCGACTTTAGCAAGGAAAGAAACTTCATGATGGAAGGGTCTCGATATGTAGGATTTATTGTAAGGGCCAAATGAACCGTGCCCGTATAGATTGCTCGAGCCCTAGCATAAAGCAAGTACGCATGTATAACTATTTTACAAAAGAATAAAAAGAAGTCTCTCCCTTGTGGATAAATATTTTGTCCTTTTATAATCTTTTCTTGCATATATCAAGGAATTTCGTACATCCGATCCCCTAATGGTATCAAGCCCAAGGGCCACCATAATCCGAGTTCAAACAATCACTCTCACTCAGCGACTACCGCCCAAAAACAAAATTGGATGGTCCGGGTATCGGAGCTCGGGGGTACAAGACCTATCAGGCATTGCCCGAATCTTAAAAGCCGCGGCCATCCCCACTCGGGGACTATTTTCCTAGGCAAGCCCGGATAATTTGGGGCGACCAGCCCACTGGGTGACACTAGAACTAAAAAGGACATGGCCAAATTAAAATGGCTCGTAGACGTCCGAGGAACCGTAACAAGGATAATAAGGCCTTAAAATTTATAAACCTATTCTTATGGCTACCCTCGGCAGACTATGACATAAAAAGTAGTCTAAGTACCTGGGGGAAAGAAAACTTTCGGTCACACCGAACCCCCACGATGCCTTAAACGAAATAAAGTTGAAGGCAAGTTTTCTTCGAGTTTCTGAATTAAACCTAACTATTTCATGCTAAGGCATTTAGATCTTAGCAAATAAAAGTACATATGGCAAAGTGAACAGTCAAAAGCTGTTGAAGGGGAAAAACCTTATGTTCATCATCAAAAATTCTTTTTACAAGGGCCAAACAGCCTGATGAAAATTTTTACAAAGGCGGAACGGCCTCAACAAAAATACAATAAACAAAAACATCTAAAGGCCTACTGGCCCAATTTTCGTCGGGGGAAACATCGTCACCCTCGGGATCTTTGCCATCCTCGGACTCTCTTAAGTCTTTGGTCTCCTCGTCGTCTTCAAGATAGGCCACTATTTTGGCCTCGGCTTTGAGCTCTTTGGCACTCTTAATCTCGGCCGATAAGTCAATTCCTCAAGCATGAATTTCCTCAAGGGCCGCCATTCGAGATTGCCAATTAGCGTGCTCAATGATGTCCTTTGCTCGAACTTGAGCCGCCTCGGCATCAGCCTTATAAACGGCCACTATCTCCTTTGTGTCAGCTTTAATTACCTTGGCCTCCGACTTGACCGTTTCGAAATACTTGGCCAGATTTACTCGATCAGAGACGGCCGAATTCAACTCGGACTATAGCTCCTCGATTTTCTTGGCCTACACCAAGGACTTCTCTTTTATACCTCAGAGTTGGACCTCAGCTGAAGCCAGTTAGGCCCGAGTGGTCTCCTTTTCTTCAGCCGAACGGTACATATTCTTTTTTCATTCTTCGGCCTCGGCTTTTACCCATCAACCTCTACCCGGAGTTGTCCGATCTGGTCAAGCTTCTGTTTGACATGTGGTTTTGGACCATTAGCCACCGTATCTGACTCATCTTCACTAACCTCAAATATTCTTCTTACCTGCTGGACCAGGTGTGCATGCTCTTTCGGTGCCACCTCTAACTCAGCTTGGAGTTCATGACCTCCCCCATAACACTAAGAAGTTTGTAATCTTCCCTCTTCTCGATAGCCCTCGGGTCTATGCCTCATGTTGGGTGAATACTTCTTGATATAGGAGAAAAGTCTCGTGATGGAGCACTGAGGCCTGCAAACGAAAAGGAAAGAGTTACATATTTTCATGACTTAATCCAAGTACATAATAAAAGTCATCAAGAGGCACTCGAAGTTACCTGGTTTAATGCCTATTGAGCTTCATTGAACCGGCAGCGCGCGTCCATGTCGTTCATCTTTATTTGATCCTCTTCGGTTGCTAGGAGCTGAAGATATCTTGCAACCCCCACGGGGCAGAGAGGACCTGGGGATCCTCAGAGATAGACATAGTAATTGACCGCTTCTGGTCAGGATCTACGCTCGAAGATGGGAACCGATTTAGTAGTTTCAGTCCTGAAGAAGGCCCGTTGGACCCCCAAGATGGACTCTTCTTTGGTACCAGTAAGTCAACCAACCCGGTGACATCTTCCAAAGCGGTGGAGTCTAAACCTTCAAAGAAGTTGTGAAAGGAGTACACCATCCCTAGGGGCCCCTCATTTGGGCATCCTTTTAGCACTTGGACATCGTGGATCATGGAGTCCCTAATCAAAGACGACATGGAGAGGTCTATCACCCCAAGTTCATCCTTTGGGATTTTATCCTCTACCCAAGAAGCACCGGCCGCGGTCTCTGTGTCGGTCTCCCTTACTTAGGATAAAATGGGTTCACCCCTCTCTGATTCAGAGGTGTCGGTCACTGCCTCTTCAACAGCTGTCACGCCCCAAAATCCGAGGAACGTGACCGATGCTCAACCGACTAAATCCGACTGAGCAAGCCTGTTAGGTTTCGTACTACCCAATTTCATCTTTGAATAAAGAGGAAATGTACATCATTAATCAAATTCTAAAGACATATCTTTAACGATTTCCATTTCATTTCCATTAGCAACTTCGTTCATAATTTTGAAGATATACAAGTTTTATAGATCTTTGCCAAACATCATTATTTCTATTTTAATTCCAATACCCGACACTACCCACAACCTGTCTACGGATCCTCTAAATACAACTGAAGAGTAATGTAAAAATGCCGGCAATAAGGCTCCGGCTATACCTCAAAATACAAAGTACATAATAAACAACGATACAGGACCCCGAAATGAAATGGGGCTCACCAAGTACGCTGAAAGGAAGATGCATCACTAGCTGCGACCAACACTGCCTGCTATGGAAAACCTACATCCATTTAAAGATGTAGCGCCCCCGGTAAAAGGGACGTTAGTGCCCTCGAATAGCACAAGTATGTATGACTAAACACCATCTCAATAGAAAGAACTATCATGCAAGAACAAAGAAATCATAAGGATTCAACAAAAGCTTTAAACAATCACCACATCATCAAATAAAAGGAATCACATAGCTTTCACATAATTTCCATACCTCCAGGTTGGGACATTTCAAAACTTTTCATCATCATTCAGAATAATTCACAATGCCATTGTTCGTAATACCGTTGTTCACAATATGCAAATCATAACCAACTCCCAATTTGAATCACAATTTATGTGCCAATATATATATATATATATATACACATATTCCACCGTGAATCTTAGCACGGAGTCCGATCTCGGCCCGATCGGCTAGGCCGTCTTATTTGAGACGTGTACCTCAATCACAATTTCATTGTCACCTTCCAATCTTAATATCACCATATGTGCGGCATGGCGTCCGATCAAGGCCCGATCGGCTAGGCCATCTTACTAAGACGTTTTCCCCTTTCCATCAATCATCTCATTTCAATATTTATTTCACATATCAATTCATCGGCACTTGGGGCCACAATCATTACATCATACTTGGCACTTGGCCGCATTGCATAATTCGAGTTTTTTTCACATATTTCACATCAATATCAATCTCAACAACAAGCCATTCAATTCAAGAGGTCAAGTACACATGAGAAGAAACATCAATCATGGTCATATAGAATATGTCAGAAATAATACACCTCAAGTTCATTAGCTATGGAACTTCAAACAGAAAAGGGTTCTTCCAAAAAGGAGGGGACACACCAAACCATAATAGAAACACACATCAAGTCATAAACAAGCCATACACCAATTTTTCTTGAATTACTTCTTTTCAATCATGACAATATACAATTTACACATCGGTGTATGTAGCAACTCGGATCACATTGGAGGTACTTATAAGGCAAATCATTATCCCGAACAGCCACTTATGGGCATAAATTGAGTACAAAGCCTTTAGGCCACTTTATTGTTGAAGTCATTTACGGAAAGAAAAGTCAAGGCTCATTTCATAATCGGTTTCATATTTTCTCATGTCATAGGCATCACCATGCACAATGATAACTCAAGTTCTCGGCACGTTGGCCACACTCTATTTCCCAAAGTCATTTGATTTATTTCAAACATCTTTATACATAGAGGATATCACATAGTTTGGCATAACAATCTCAATTTGAACTTGACTTAAAATCTAGGCATTTTAGCACATAGTTCACATTCTTCACATATCCTCAATTTACCAAGAATAGCATATTGAACACATTGAAATACACCTTTCCCATATATCTTGCAACACCAATCCCTTTGAGATAATAAGTACTACATCAATCAAATTTCGGACTTACAATATTTGCATGGACACCATGGGAGCTCAATTTCTAAGAAGAGAGGGTTTTAGCCATACATACCTCAAAGAGCTTTTCCTTTAGTTTCTACAACGTTCCAGAAATTATAGCAAATCACAATCTACTTTGAGAGATAACAAAATTGAACACAAATTAGGAAGATACTCTTGGTTTTGGCTCATTTGAGCATTTTATCTAACACTAGTTGTGCATCTTGATTTCAAGGCTCTTTTACAAGATTTCCTTCATTACCCAACCTAATATTTACTTATTCGTGTTCAACAATCTTCCCACAAACCTAATTTGTACATGCATGTATACATAATACTATTACACCCAAGAATCATACCTCAATAACCCATCTTATACCCCAAACTCGAAATTAAAGTCTATTGTATAGAACCTTACCTCTTAAATGAAGAACTCATGATTGGGTTCTTTGATTCTTGAAGATTGATGCAAGATTGGATGATTTGAATGTTGGTTCCCTCCTTCTCTCTCTAAAATGCTCTCACCTCTCTCTAGAATGCTTATGGAATCACCCAAAAATGAACCCCAAAGCCTATTTATCAAAATGGGATCGGGTTATGAAAATAGGGAAATGAAGCCTCCGAAACAGGGTCTGCGGTCGCATAATGGACTGCACAATTGGTATGTGGGTCGCATAATGCACCGCAAAAGTGGTGCCCAGAACTGGGCTATACTGGATAGGTCTGCGACCATTTTGCGGTCGCATAACCACTTCTGCGATCGCAGAATATGCCGCAGAATGGGATTTTGCCACCTTTTGGTAATTTGGTCATAACTTTGTGTAGGAATGTCCAAATGACGAACGGTTTGAAGTGTTGGAAACTAGACTCGAAGACCTTTCATTTGATAGGTTGTTCATCACATAAAACCTTATATATATATATATATATATATATATATATATATATATATATATATATATATATATATACGGTACGTCGTACG
>NW_017670259.1:1476515-1477513 GCF_001879085.1 Nicotiana attenuata | reverse complement strand
TATATATATATATATGTGCTCGTTCAAAGTAGGGACTTGTGCAAACTCATTTGGAATTTTAGCCTATTATGAAATTTTCTAACTTGACTTGGACTTAGGCCCTCTATTAGACCCCAAATTAATTATTATAAGACTTATACACTTATTTACCAAATCCAATTGATGCCCATCATGTTAATAGCACATAAAATATTATAATTAGCCTACATGGCACCTCAAAATCCTAAATTACTTCGCAAAATTTTTCGGGGCCTTATAACAACCCCCCTTGTTTGAGGCAGTAAGATGTTTCCTTGTACACGGGCCACTAGTTCAGAATTTTCTTCTTCTTCGGACTCATCCCTCAGCTTATGGACTGAGTTCGATGGGAGAGCGCTGGTGCTTTCCTTGGATTTGCGCACCAACCACCTCTTTGATTTTTTCTTCTCCGAGTTAGGAGAACTCGGAGACCTTTTCCTCTTCCTATCCTCGCTCTGCCTCGGAACAGGGAACTTGGCAGGACTGTCATCGTCGTCGGTTGGGGGCCTCATTGCAACATCCTTCCTAAGGACTACAAAGAAAAAGAAATGAATAAGCACAGAAGAAGCCCATGTGTTGTCCGTTCTTGGAAGGGATCACACCATAAGAACGGGCCTCCCACTAGCCCTTCTAAAGATCGCGCCATGCGCGCTCAGAGTACATTTTCTTTGATACAATGCCCTCGACCCATTCTCTAAGTCGAGGACTGCCTTTGGAACATAAGCAACAACTGCATCACAACCAAACATCGGTCGGAAAGGAAAAAAGGAGAACAACATTAAATTCATGCCAAAGAAGAACATGACTTGTGTTTTGTGTTCCACTCTTCGGAGAACGAGATGTCCTCGGCCGGGGTCAAATCTGAGGTCCTCACTCAGATAAATCGGCCTAGATAACCTCAGTCTCGTTCCTCATCGATGCTCGAGAATGGGGCTTTGGCGGACCAGCACGCAAGTTTGATTAGTCTCCCCTCCCCCCCC
>NW_017670259.1:1408324-1476495 GCF_001879085.1 Nicotiana attenuata | reverse complement strand
TAGTCTCCCCTCCCCGGAAGAATCAGTAAGTGTACAGGTGCATCAGATGATCAACCGTGAAATGGCACCCATCGATCTTGCTCACGAAGAATCAGGGGAGAATGACTATCCTCTAAAATTAGAGGTGGATCTAACCAAGGCACACCTCGTACCTTTTGCGGAATTGGATGATCACCGGGTCCACCGGGCCGAACATGAAGGGATAAGTGTAAACACTTAAATATCCCTTAACTTGGGTAGTGATATCTTCTTCGGGGTCGGGGACCACCACATCTTTTCCAACCCAAATGCAGTCCTTTGTAACAGTAGGGAGGGTCTCTTCGGTGATCGAGCAAATATATCTTGATACCTTTTCAAACCCAGCCCGGAACGGGTGAAGGTTTTTCGACTTTAAAGTCGGCGGTCACCAAGCACCTGCCATGAATATACGCTTTTAGAGGAGGTTCCGCCGTTATTTCCTCGGTGGCTGGTCTTGATGAAGAAGCAGTTTATTTTATAGGGACTATTTTAGATTTCTTCGCCATTGTTTGGATAAAGATGAAGAAGGAGTTAAAGGAGTGTTCTTAATAGTTCAAACAAAGGGGCAATCCTTACAAAGCTCTGTAGAAATTTGGGTATAAGTACTAGAAAATGCAACGATTCTATAAGAGCAAAAGTAGGAAAAGGTTGGATGTATAGTTTGAAAGAACAAAGGAGGAGGTATTTAGAGTTTTCAAATGACAGTTCAAAACCTATAGTGGCCGATCATCTACTGACGAATATTTAATGACATTCAGAGATGACTGACGAGGCGTTTCGTCCATTTTGTCGTTTCTGGCATGAAGTATTGAGACAGGGATCAAGGGCTCATATTGTTTCTCGTTGTTTACTCTCCAATGACTAAGGTCACTATCTGTATATAGTTGGAACCGGGCTATTCTATTGCATGACAGCTCGCCGCGGTTCGGACCCTTTTGGAATGATCTATGCACTAAAAAGTCAAGAAATAATGTTTTCCAGAAAAATGCGATTATGCGGTCGAGAATGCGGTCGCATATTAGGTATGTGGACGCATAGTCGCCGCAAAGTGAGTCAGTGTGCTGGTCAAATTTGAGGTCAACTATGTGGTCAATTATGCGATCGCATAATCGATATGCGGACCGCATAGTCATCACAAAATTCCCTTGGGATTTTATAACGGGCAGTTCTGCGGTGCATTATACGACTGCAGAACGGGTATGCGAACTGCATTTCTGCCGCATACCCAGACAGTGTGTTCAGTTTTGGGGAGCATTTTTCCGGTCCATTATGCGGTCCGCATGTCAACTTTGCGATCGCAAATACGATCCCAGATCTGACTCGAGGCTCCTATTTTCTAATTTTTAAAACTCGACCCCATCCCATTAAAAACACCCCAATAGACCATTTTTATGTTATTTTTCACGACATAGAGAGAGAGGGGGAGCTCTAGAGTGAGAAGGAGTAATCTTCATCAAGTTCTCTCTAATTCCTTGCCCCAAATCCTTGAAGATTGTCAATTGAAGCTACTAGATCTTCATCCTAAGAGGTAAGAACTGTACCCTCATCAATAATTTCAAATTTTCTGTTTAAAATAAGTAATTAGCAAGTGGGTACATGGGTATAAGGCTAGTAATTTTGCATGCACAAGAGATAATGGGTTATGGGGAGGATGAGAACTAAAGAGACAACAATTGGGGTATAATATTAAAGAAATTTCCTTCAAAAAGGGGCCTAAGATCACAATGCACCTTTGATGTTTGATGATATGCTCAAATGAGCTAGAATCTTAATCTCGTCACTAATTCTTGGTTTAATTGTAATGCTTATACAATAGATTGAAGTGCTAAGAGTCCCGGAATTTTATAAGAATTAGGAGAAAGCTTTATTGAGGTATGTCTTCCTAAAAACCCCTCCTCTTAGAAATTGAGCTTCCATGGTGCCCGTGTAAGTGTTCTAAGTTGGAAACGTAATTGATGAAATGCTTGTGATGTTAAATGAATTGATGTTGTGAAAATATATGAGGTAGGTAATTCTTTAGGTGTTTAATGTGTTATTCTTATAAATGGAAGATGTGCGGAGAACATGAATTATGTGCTAAGTGCCTAACTGTCATGCCAAGGTTACTTTGGGACTAATATGCCAAACTTGACGAATTTCCTTCTATGCTTATGACTTAAATTACTTTTGTATATGCCTATAACTTTAAGTGTCAAAGTAAATGTTGAAAATGGGAAAGATGTGAAGCATGGGTTATGGAATGTGGAAATTGTGGCCCCAAGTGCCGGTAAACTAATACATGTGTAACCAATGATTGGTGTGAGATGAGTAACGGAAAATGGTAACGTCTCGGGGAGACGGCTTAGCCGATCAGGCCGTGATTGGACGCCATGAAATATATATACACATGGTGATAAGGTATTGATGATTGAAACTGAAAAGTGGATAATGAAATAATGGTAACATCAGAGGGAGACAGCTTAGCCGATTGGGCCGTGATCGGACTCCGCTAACGGAAGCGGTGGTAATATGGATAATGATGCAACAGTGTGGGATACTCCAATCTGAAATTTCAGAAACTATGTGAAAATCATGGGAACCTCCTTCTATTGTTGGCGTGGTGCTTATTTGAAACTTTGTTGCCTTTACTATTTTCTCTTTACTCTTGCATGGTTGTTCTTTCTAACAGGATGGTGTTTAGTTATACATACTAGTACTATTCCATGGTACTAACATCCCTTTTGCCGGAGGCGCTACATTTTAAATTAATGTAGGTGGCTCCATAGCAGATAGTGTTGATCGTGTGTAGCAGAGCATCCTCTTCTCAAGAATCTTGGTGAGCTCCTTCCTCCTTCAAGGGGTTATGTTGTACACCTTTTATGATAGATATTCATTTTGAGGTACAGCCGGGTTCTTGTTGCCGGCGTTGTTATCATTGTCGTTTGTGTCTTTAGAGGCTCCATAGACGGTTGTGTGGGTTATGTACGGGTATTGGATAGGTCAACAAACCATCTCGTAACTTTGTACTCTTGCTTTCTTCTAAACTATAACTATACGAAATCGTGGAAGCCTAACTACGGTTTAAGGTTGTGTTATAAAATAAGATATCCATGTTGAATGTACAACCCCTTTTATTTTCTAATTAAACTAAACGAAATCGGATCCCGTAATCATATTGAGTTGGGTAGAAAGTGTTCGGGTAAGGCTTGCTCAGTTGGGTTCACTCGATTGAGCGCCGGTCGTGCCTCCCGAGGTTGAGGCGTGACAATAATGCTCACAAGGGAGTAAAGTGACTGTCCAAACTATACGAGCCACATACACAGGAGAGAGACAGTGGCTAAAGAAAAATCCCTACACTAAGTTGTCTTGCATTAGATTCGATATCATGTAGGCAAACATTATGGTGGTGCATGCGCAAGCAGAGGGTAGCAGGTGTTATCCATTTGAATCAGAAGGTTCTATAGGGAATTTATCATGTATAGTTCTTTGCTGAGAATTTGGGGAAGCAAGTGGAAGTATTAACCTAGGGTTATAACTAATTTCAATAAAATCTTTATAGAACTCAATTCCTCAAGAGGTTGTAAGTAAGATAATTGTGATAAAAAGGCTTCACTAATAATGTGTCTCATTCAAAGAGTATATACATGCAATGTTTTGTGATTCAGTTTCTTGTTAAGTCCATATCTATGTAGGCACTTCAATATAGATGTACATATACAACAAGGAAAATTATGCAGTGTTCATAATGTTGTAGCAAGGAATGACTTACATTGTGATTTTAGGTTGACAGGGCAGTACCTTAACTGAGGCCCCTCGACTCAACATGTATAACATACATTGGTACTATAGTGACATACCCCCGAATGACATCTCCTACATTTCACGCAACGAAGATGAAGTCCGCTAAACTGACTCGCCCCACTGACTTGATATTTACCCTTTTGCATACATCATAAGCAACCCCCTTATCCTTCCTCCAGACCTCCGTGGCGGAAGGAACAATCGTTGTACTGGCTCGCTGTGTCGGCCTTTGAAATTTCCAAGCCTGCCACCCCTAACACGCTCCTGAACATACTCATGACATGAACCCCAAATGTTCGTTCCCGCATATCGGGAAGACCGGGATGAGTGTACCCAGCCTAGGGCAATTGTTATTCTTGTACCCCCTCTTTCCACAACCATAATATATTTCAAGAGTTATCCAACATTTCCTCAAGTGGCGCTTCTTACAAATCGAACAATCCGGCTTATTGGTACCAACAACCCTCTTTTGTTTCTTATGTGCTCTCACCACATGATACGGTGGTGCAGTGACATTGATAAAATGTTCAAGAAGAATTATCAAGAATCAAATAAAGTAAAACATGATACAATTTATTTATTTAAATGTGTTATATTACAAACAACTCAACAAAATATGAGATAATGACTTTAGGGGAATTAACCTTGGAAACCAAATCATCAAGTAATATCAGAGGCATTGATTAGCACATTGTAAGCAACAAAAGAAAATACGTAAAATGCATGACACCCACAAGGAAGTCATAAGCACAAGCAAGAAAATCCATTTTTCATCAACAACACTCCCTAGGCCATCACATATCATCCCCACATAGCCAACCTTATCTCAGCGTATTGACAATATCATAATAGCAACCCGTATCGCTCCGCCTAGACAATATAAGATTAGCTACCCGTATCGCTCCGCCCCGACAATATCACAATAGACACAAGTACCACTCCGCCCAGAAAAAATAACACAATAGCCACCAGCATCGCTCCGCCCAGATAGTACATCAATAGCCACCCGTTCGCTTCGCACAATCAGCAATAGAGGCATGCAACCCTTATGCTTCGCACAACATCAATCAATCCATACAACATGTCAACATATGTCAATATATTGCCAAAATAACAATAATATCACAATAAATCATAGCCTACGGCTCAACGACAATGTATACAATAATTTCAATAACAACAAAATGAAATGGGAAATAACTCAATGAAATATATTCCATATGACAACAAGTTCAATTAAAAGCATATTAACAGCCTAAGAGTCAAGCCGGTCAATTTCTACATATAAGTCTATGTACACACTCATCACCTCATATCCACATCTTTCACATAATTCAAATAATGCAATTAGACCAAATCCTAAGAGGTAGTTTCCTCCAAATAAAGTTAGGAAACATACTTACCTTAAATAAAAGCCATAGAAAAGGATTATGAATAATAAAGCTTCGATCTTCCACTACATTCAAAAAATCAACCCTGGGCCCACACGCCAAAACCCTACAAAACTCAATAATTTCGAACAGCTAAAAACAAGGATACAATCATGAAATATAACCAAATCCTAGTAAAAATTACTCACCCCAATATAAATCGTGAAAATCCTTTCCAAATTCGCCTAGATTTGAGCTCTCCAACTCAAAATGTGATAAAATAACTAAAGCCCTCGAAATAGAGTACTATATAAGCCTACCCAGGGGTGCTCTTTGCGATTGCGAGACCTACATCGCGAATGCGAAGGACAAAATAATGGCTGCTTCCAGAAGCTCTACACGAATGCGATCAAAGGTGCGTGAATGCGACACACCAATCACTCAAGGTTGTGGAAACGCAGGACCCTTCTGCGAAAGTGAAGACCAGCGAACCCGGCCTCTGCACCATGATCAACCAGTACGCAATCGCAACCAACCAACACGAAC
Organism: Nicotiana attenuata; assembly: GCF_001879085.1. Taxonomy (NCBI): domain Eukaryota; kingdom Viridiplantae; phylum Streptophyta; class Magnoliopsida; order Solanales; family Solanaceae; genus Nicotiana; species Nicotiana attenuata. The sequence goes on along the minus strand of NW_017670259.1, from coordinate 1,470,781 downwards.
GCGATGAGTAAGCTCTCCACAGGTCCGCAATCGTGACCTAAGAACTGTGAACGCGAAGAAGCTGTGGGCCACCAAAATACACTACACAAATGCAACTTCCCATTCGCGATAGCAAAGAAGGAAATCAGATACTAGCCATCAGCAATCCAAAGCATGAAGAAATGGCATGTAGCCCATCTGAAACACACCCACCGCAAAGTTAACTCTAGATCAAACTTATCAACTTTTCGAACCTTCAACTATCCAACTTTTTCCAATTCAAGCCAAAACAACATAGGAACCTCCAAATCCATATCCAGACGCACGCCTAAGATAAAAGTCACCATACAGAGCTAATGGAAGCATCAAAACTCTGATCCAAAATCAAATACGCAAAAGTCAAACTTGGTCAACTCTTCCAACTAAAGGCATCTAAAATGAGAATCAATCTTCCTAATCAATCTCGAACCACCCGAAAATAGAAACCAACCATACACGCAAGTCATAGTACATCAAATGAAACTACACGTGGCCTCAAACGATCAAACGGCAATGAAATTGATCAAAATGATTGGTCAGATAGTTACAAAGCCCTACAAGTGTATCATGAGATACTACCACAAAAGCTCTTCCCTTCACCATGTACGAGAATATGCTGTCAAGGTCATCCGAATACATGCTACCACCATCTAACAGTGATGAAGACATAGTAGAGTATGTGCACATCGAGTCTGATGATGAGCCGAAGGAGGACACAGAGGAAGAGCCTGAGTACGAGGGGGAGGACATAAAGGAAGAACTTGACGAAGATCCTGAGGAAGATCCAAATGGAGAAAACTTGGGCAGGACTCAACAGGAGAAAATTGAGTTGTCATTGGTTTCCATCTTACATTTTCTATTTTTAATATGGGCAATAATATATGCCCATTTTCATGTAAACTTTTTAAAGCCCTCGGGGGCCATATCGTAGGATTTGACAAGTAATCTTCTATCTTTTGTATCGCTTGGTGGAGACTTTATAGTTCTATTTCCATGCCACCTTTTGTATCCACCAGAACTCATTATCAATGAAAATTCAGTTTCACTCAGAATCCTAATGTGTCGAGTAATTTGGATAATTTATTGTCACTTAATGCGCAGGCCTACATTCGGTAAAGAGAGGTCACACAAAATTAGAGACACATATTAGTCACATAATCCATGAGCATGTAGCCTATTTACTAAAACTAGAATTTCCATAACTAAAAAGAAAATCTAATAATTAGATTCCAAAATACAAAACCATAAACGAGAGAAGTCACATAATTTTGACAACCAATTCAGTGGATAAGCAAAAGGGAAGCTCTCACCTTGTGTTGAGCAGAAAACTAACGCGTCGAGTCTTAGTTATCAAGGATCCTTCTCCAAAGCCGATCTTGAACTCAAACTCGAACAAAGTCAGAAAAGAAAAGATGAAAGGTAGAGTCAGCAATAGGTGGCGAGACCTGTCCAAGGGGAGATGGGAGGCAAAGCATCATGGTAGGCGTTTGGTGGCTTATTCCCCTAGAATGGTACTTTTCTTTTCAGCGTACTAACTTAGTCGCAGCAGGTGTTGGAGATTTTCTCAAGATGAGGCCGTGCCCCTGGGGGAGGAGGAGAGACTGTCGACCTTGAGGTCGAGAGATAAAAAACAGAAAGAGTCTCCAGGGTGTGAGGAGGCTTGCGGCGAGGTGAGTCCTTCTCGAAGGTTCGAAAGAGGCGAGCCGGCTGATCTTCCGACCTCGGAGACCTCCATTTTCGAAAGAACATTCCCCGTTCCTGCTGAGGGTACTTCGAAGAGCGAGGTAGTCGAGGAGTGACTAACAGTTATAATAAAATCAACAAAGGCTCTTTATGGCCAATGATAAGCAATAAATGATGAACAGTAATGAAGATAATAAATGGAAGCAATAACATCAAGAGAATATGTTAGAGAGCAGAGAGAATGTTCTTGTACATTTTGTATGGAGCAACAGAAGAAACAGATGTTTACAAAATGACAAGGATTCCCTTTATATAGGAGAGAAATCTCAACATAGTACAAATTACATTAATTACATAGCTATGGGATGGGACAGCTTAACGACGCCCTGATTTGGGTTCAAAGTAGCTCACTAGACTTTATCAGTCCTAGTCGTGTGCCTTGGGAACTCCCCATTTCTATCATAGACGTGGTCAACATTGTCCCCAGGTTGGTGCCGACGAACCTCGAGGGAGGGAACCCGTTACGCCCCGCAGTATTACGACGATATTTCGCTCTGCAGTAATATATTACAATGATGTTATGCCTTGCAGTATTATATTACGTTGACGTCACGCTTCAGAGTATTTAGTTACGACGGTGTTGCCCCTGTAGTATTGTACGTTGAATTTGTAGTAAGGTAATTGGCATCAGTCCAAGGAAAAGATTATTTGGGGATTATAAGGATTATCAGTGATGGGTAAATTCGTTAAGGTAAGAGGGTAAGTAATATCGAAGAAAATGAATTTTGTCGAAGTTTGGAATTTTGAGATAAAATACGGCCCGAGCTAAAATACCCAGTATTTTTGGACTGGCACCATACAAGGTACCCCATAGCCATGATAGTAAGGTGTATAAGGTGTGTTAAAAGAGAGTAATATTTTAAGTAATTCGAGATAATTATTAAAATGCGGGTAATTAATTAATTATTGGGTAACAGAATATTACGCAATTAACTAGTAAGTGGGTAAAGATTACTAATCTTAACCCCCACTCTCCACATGGCGCAAGGCTACCAATTTAGGAGGTGACTCATAACAAATGGTGATTAGGTGTCTACACCTGAAGAATAAATAAATTTTAGTCTTATCAAGATAATACTTGATAACTATTCCATTATAGAAACAGAAGCTAGAAATCTGATTCCATTCCATTCAAACCATAAAGGTGATATAACAATTTAGTATTCAATTCCATTCAAAGACTTGAAACAGAAGCAAAAACCCAACAAAAACGTTGGAACAAGATTACATCCCATTCTGTCTTTGGTCTTAAAGCCAAAAACGTGAAAAGCAGAAGACAATCTCGTTCCAATTTCAAATTCAAGTATAAACTTCGTTCATATTTCACGGAAGCAGAAGCTTCATTTCGTTCGAATAATTTCAAGAACATGTATGTTAAGGCTATCCCTTCTTTCTTTTGGCATGATCCATACGATACGAGTGAAATGTGCAAATGCACAAATTCCATGAATGACTCTATTCATAGAAGTATAAAAAATATCTATATTCTTGAATTTCCATGTGTCATAATATTTTATCATCTGTTCATGGGTCTCAAAAAAATACGAAAGTTGAAAAGAGGTTACTTTATGTATTACTCAAAGGCAAAAATGGTCTTATGACAAATCCGAAAGATTTTATTAACGTACTTTTCATGTATTGCATTCATGTACATTGACCTGTGACCAGATGGCGTGATATACGTGTATGTATATATATATATATATATATATATATATATATATATGGGATATGGGAAAGGTTTTGGCGTTATATACGCACCACTACCTGATCAGCTGGTATACGTTGATGATTTTGCCCACAGTAGCCAAGATGATATGATGGGCTGCCCTCAAAGGCTGATGATGTTATGAAACATGTACCTATGCATGACATGACACTCATATGCATATGCATGATACTATAATTAATTCGTGATTTACAAGTTATTCAGACTTACAGGTTGAGTCATGTACTCTATATTTCATCCATGTCTCTTATGTATTTATTTATGTGCCTTACATACTCGGTACATTATTCGTATTGACGTCCCTTTTGCCTGGGGACGCTGCGTTTCATGCATGCAGTTCCTGATAGACAGGTCGAGAGCACTCTAAGTAAGCTATCAGCTCAGCGGGAGATGTTGGTGCGCTCCATTTGCTTCGGAATTGCTCGTTTGGCTAGTATGATTTAGACGTGTATTGTTTGGTATGGCAGGACTCTGTCCCGACCTTTATAACATTTATGTACTCTTGGAGGCTTGTAGACATATATCATGTACGTGAAAGATTGTACGACCTTGTTGGCCTATGTTTTGAGTTTATAAATGATCATGTTGGCCTATTAGGCCCGTATGTCACGTGTATATGATGATGTAATAGGAAAGATACGTTACATTGGTACTCGGTTGAGTAAGGTACCGGGTGCCCATCGCGGCCCATCGGTTTGGGTCGTGACAAAACCCGACCGTAGCCTCGTAGCTTCGAGCCTCCGAGGTGATCTTCTGAGGTGCTTCGATGGCAGGGAATTGGACCCTCCGATTTCACCGTATACAATTTCGGCGCTCATGCGAGTATAGCCTTAAAATTTTGATGTTGGCTCTTCGGAGACTATACTTGGAGTAATCGGAACCCCCGAGATCGGGCACCATCTCGAGACTAGGTCGATAGTTCTTTTTAGAATCCAAGCTTGTAGTACCGGGATCCTCGAGACCTTGATGGCTCTCGAGCGTTGTATGATGGTGTCATTTGTGTGATATGGTTGCGAAGTGACGGGGGGGTCCCACCAGTAGACTTCCCCAAAAAGTGGTACTGACATGGTTAGAATTAATTGGCCTTCTGAATAGGCGGACAGTCATCGTTTTCTCTATATATGTACTTGCTCTTCCTTTATTTGGGGATTCCGCTATTTTGAATGATATTCCCCTTTATAGAGCTCTTCTTCCTTGCGCAAGTTTTCAATTCAAAGCTTACGCCCAAGTCTTCACCTTCCCTTTCTTGTTTTACCATAGTCATGGCTGCTACACCTAAATCTGTTTGTCAAGGAGAGGAGAGTTCCGCCTCTGTTCCGCGCCTGGTCGGTGGTACCTCGAGGTGCTTTGTCTCAATGAGGCATTTACGTTAGAGAGACCTCCCAATGTTTAGGGCCATCGAGATCATGCATCGAGGTTTATCTCCTCAATAGGGGAGGAACACCTCGAGGTAGTTAGAAAAGATTGTGGATGGGGAGAAAAGGTGGTACTGCAGGTACCTTCCCCGGAAGAGAGCATCGTGGCTCATGTCGAGGGGTTTTTTAATGTATATATGTACCCATTTACCTTGGGCCCTCGCGATAGTCTCGTGCTCGACTTTTGTAGGAGATATCAGGTTACCCTGGCACAGGTTCACCCCTCCTTTTAAAGGAAAGTGCTGATGATAAGGTACTTTGCAGACAAAGCTGGGCTCGAGTTCACCCTCAGCCATCTTATTAGATTGTACCGGCCCTTGCATTACCGGAGCCTGATTACCTTGCGGCGTCGGTCCACCCGGTCTCTTGCTGCTAGTAATGAAGAGGATGGGGACCGAGGGTGGATGAGTCATTTCATCCGAGTGCGGACTGTCGATACTATCCCCGCAGAGTCCTTGCCATTTCCTGAGAAATGGAATTTCACGCATAAGTGGTACACTCGTGTTATTACTATTTTTGTCTATGGTGGAGGCAGGCTCCATAAAGACATTTTCTTTTCCTTTTCTTCAGCAATCACGTGGCTGCCGTGCTAGGTTACCGACCTGGCGGATTGGTCTCGGAAACTTGCAGCTTGCTCGACTTACGATTAGCGTAAGTGGCGAGACCTGTCCAAGGGTAGATGGGAAGCAAAACATCACGGTACGTATTGTGTGGCTTGTTTTCTTAGAAAGGTACTTTCTTTTGTGTGCACTAACTCCGTCACCACAAGCATCGAAGAATCTTCCGAGATGAGATTGTGCCCCCTCGGGGAGGAGGGAGGATCATCGGCTTTGGGGCCGAGGGTTGGTAACAAACGGAAGGAGTCCTCGACGGACGAGGGTGTTCATAGTGAGGCAAGCCCTGCTCGGTGTCTCAAAGAAGATGTTCAGTTGAGCCTGCAGCATCTGAGGCTTCTAGCCTTGGAAAAATGGTTCCTCCTTTGCCGCCGTCTTCCTTTCCCGTCGAAGGTACTTCGAGGGATAAAGATTTTCTACCACCTTCTTCTTCTCCCACCGAAGGTACTTCGAGGGAAATTCGAGGCCAGGAGCCGCCCTAATCGAGCGGGGTACCCAACGATCCCCATCGGGAGTGGTTCTTCTAGGGCCGATGAGACCAGGCCACTGGGTGCGCGCTCAACCTTTTATAAGGCTCAGTGGCTCTGTTCCATGTTGAGTTTTGGTCGACTGTATTGGCTTTTCAGCTTTGTGCTTTCACTTTTGTATCGAGCTTCCTTTTAATAGGATTTTGACAAGCTCAAGTCTGAGTTGCTCCGCCGTGAAGCCAAGTTGCAAAAAGGCTTAGAAGAGGGGAAATCCCTCAGTCTTATTTACGATAAAAGGTCAAGGGAGTTGATATTCCTACGGTACGAGGCGGGTCGAAGCCGGGACTACGAAAGCTACCTCGAAGACAGATAACCTTTATTTTGAGAGAGTGCACGCTTCTTCTCCTTTCTTCGGAGATTAACATTTTGATACTTTAGTTGCAGAAAAAGACGGAGGACCTGGAATGCCTCTGGGGTGAAGTTGCTCAGTCCAAGCATGAGTGTACTGAGCCAAAGGCTCAAGCATATGCCCTAGCTGCGGCGAAGAATAACGCTTTGGCTATGGTTTCTGCCCTCGAGGTGCAACCCCGAAATGCTCGTGAAAATAGCTCGGTCCAAACGAGCATGATTGAAAGGCTCGAGTTTGAGCTTTTGATGATGAAGGCCGAGGTTGTGGACGCCCGAGCTGAAGCTGAAGAGATTTGAGTTAAGGCGGACAAGAAAGTGGTTGTCTACTTAAAGGATGTTGTCGATGCTCGGGCTGAGCTGAGAGGAGCCTCTGATCGGGAGACCAGAAGCAATGAGTATGCTCGGTGTAAATCTCAGAGGGAAACTCTCAAAGAGATTCATGCTAGGGGCTTCGATCTCTCGGAGGAGATAGCGTAGGCGAAGGCGGATGAACACGACGCAAAATTCCTTTTGTCCGATGCCGAAGATAATGAAGAAGAGGCCGACGGGCCGCAGTCCCCGAGAGGAGCGTAAGCTAGGCCTTGCTCTTCTGATTCTTTGTACAGTGTTCTTAGAGAACTTTGTAAATGGAGCTTTGTAAATACGTATAAAAGGAAGCATTTTGGTTTCATCTTTCATGCATTTCCCTTTGCTTTTGTACATTTTTTTTTTGTTTTGAATCCATATGTCTGTCGATGCTTGGCCAGGTGAACTGGACTTTGAGATAAAATACCCTTAGGTTTGTAAATCGGCCCTGACGCTTGATGGGCTGGCCCGTAGGCTCTTACGCATTTACCCTTAGGTGTTTTTTAGTTAACTATTTTGGGCTTTGTGTTCGAGTCGGATTTCGACTCGAGCTCACTGACCCTTACGTTTTCAAATCTTTAAACTAGCGTCTTGGCTCTTACGCGTTGTGTCGGTATGACCTCTAATACGGGCTGGTGGCAGTAGCTCTTACGCGTTGGGTCGGTACGACTATTACTTTAAGCTGGCGACAGTGGCTCTTACGCGTGTGGTCGGCACAACCTCTAGTATAGGCTTATTTTTCCCTCGTTAAAGAATTTTTGAAGTTTTTGTGTTCGGCCGACTCTTCGACGGTTCGATAAGAATCTCGATTGTGAGACGTTATGCAGCAATAAATGATCACCTCGGAGGGTTTCCCTCGATGGTTGAATATTTCGAAGCCTGTTATTTGGAGCTGACATGGTCGAAGCTCTTTTGCTTATGCCTAGGGTAGCCTGATTAACTGGTTCTATTCGAAGTATTTTCGAAGTAATTTGAAGGCCTTTGAGTTTATTGGCGACGGTCGGGCATCCCTGAGTCGCGTTAGTTTGGCTAGCACAGCCTTGTAACCGTAGTCATTGTATTTGGCCGTAGCCTTTTAGTCCCCGAGTGAAGTAGCTTCAGTGTCTATATCGAGGGTATGCCTTTTTAGTGGTCTTACAAGTTCGAATATATAGCCTTAACTTTAAGATCAGGATCATGCCCTTTGTAAGGTCTTATAAATTTGGACATGCCTTACTTGAGGTCTTACAGATTTGGTTACTTGGTACAAGTATAACCCATTCCTTGCTTGAGGTCTTACGGATTTGGTTACTTGGTACAAGTATAACTCATGCCTTGCTTGAGGTCCTATAGATTTGGTATTGCCTTGTAAAGGTCTTGTGAGCTCGAGGTTGGCATGGGGTCTTATAGCCCCGAGTTGACAAACCAATGGGGTGACCATCGGTGACTGTCCCCGAGACATCGAGAGTTTCTTGGCTCTGGAGCCATTTTGTGTAAACTTGGAGTTGCCTCATCCAAGGCTTACAAGTTCGAAGTTTCCAACCCAGAGGTCATATGACTTTGAGTTTTTGACGTCAGTCCCCGAGTATTTCGGGAAGTTTCGGGCTCTGGAGCCGTTTCTTGAAAAAATAGCGGATTTCTTTGAAGCGCAAAGTGTTTTGATTGAAAAATATTCCTTGATTACTTGGCACAAGTATACATGTTTTCGTCGTCAAGGGTCACCTTATCAAGTTGATGAAATTGAGAGATAAATCTTGTATATTTTCCTTAGATTGAAGAGATTTTCCTGTTCTTATGTCATGGTTTGGAGATAACAAGTATTGCCCTTTTTTGATAGATCTTTATGAAAATCTGAGCCTTTTCCTTTCTCTTTGTTTGTTCATGTTCTTTCTTCAGCATAATATCTGGAAGCATCCTCATTTTAAAAAAATATGAAACTAGTCCACACAGAAAATAAGTGAATATTGAGGATTCATATACTATCCTTAACCATTTTGATATGCAAGCTAGTTGTTGCTGGAGTTATCTACAGAATATTCAAACTTTCTTTACTTTGTTTCAATCTTGAACACTCGAAGTTCAGAGGCATTGAAGGTTATATATAATGAAAATGAAAAGTGAAGAAGATTAGAGATGATTCATGGCCTAGCTTGATTGACTTCTTTTGAATGTCGTGTCCTTTTCTTTCTCATTGGCACTTTGTGCTATGAGCATTCTTAGACCGGAATCTCTTGATGGGTAATAATTTTATTTATCCCCTTTTGTAGGTGGAATAGATCAAGAAATGAAAGATGAAGGTAGTGAATATCTAGACCTCACTTAAGATGAATTTTGAATTGCTTTAGTTCTAGGAATCTTTTGTTATCAACATTTTGAAACATACTCTCTTGAAATGGATTAAATTATGCACTTAGGGTAGAACCTTTTTCTTTATGGAAATTATTAGCTTTTTGGATAATTTAGATTACTAATGGTATTATTTTATGATTTATTTCTCTTTTTGTGTATAATAATTTATTATATATACAACGGGGGCTATATTTTTGTTTCAACCTAAATGTTACAATAGCCTATCAGAACTGTTACAATAGGACACAAATGACATTCTATTAGATAATGTAAACCGTTTCAATTGTTCTATAAACTATTCCAATAGGTAGTTAAAACTGTTGCAATAGCTTAAATAAACCGTTGTTATATCCATAAATAACTGTAACAATAGCTTACATAAGTGTTGCATTAAATATTACAGTAACGGTTAGCAATTGTTGCATACACACTATGGTAACGTTTTTAAACCGTTCCAGTTGAAAAGAATAATCGTTCCAACAGAGAAAGGGAAAACGTTGTGATAGATGGCTCTATAGCAACGGTGACGTTAACCTTTGCAAGAACCATTTCTATAGGTTTATTGGCACGCGGGCTGATGGAACGGGCTCAAAACTGTGCCAATATCTCTATGGCAGCGGAAGTACAATATTGAAATTTGATTTATAATACAATTAGGAAGTGAAGACTCTAGAGTTGCATCAAATGAATAAGAGAAAATTAACTTGGTTTGGATAGTTGGGTAGGGGATCAACATAATAGCCTTGACTAATAAAATTGACAACTGTTTGGTTCAGTTGGCTAAATAAGATTGATTTAGGCAAACACTGTTTGGTTCAGTTGGCAAATTAGAAAACGGATAATGATTTGGTATTACTTTCTTTTTATGTTCATAATTCATCTGATGGTCATGCTTGTGAAGTTTCTGTTTCTTCGAGAGCTTAGGGCATGAATCAATTAATATATTTTTCGATACGTGATTGAGATATAAAATAATTTTGTTTATGTGTAATCAAGCATGTGGCGGTTCTTCTAATAAGATCTATTTAAGCAAGAGGCTCATATAACTTAGGAACAACTTGAAATTGTTGTTAAATTATTGTTAGCACCTTTATTGTTTGTGCTAATTGGCAAAGTTGTTGCACGAGGGAGAAGATAGTCTTAGATTACATACTAAAATGAAAAAATGTCTAGAAAGTTATGCTCCCTATGTTCCTTGAAAAAACCTCATAGGAGATTTGCAACAATTTCAACTTATCAAGTTCATGAAATTCAAAGATAAATCTTGTATATTTCCTTAGATTGAAGAGATTTTCCTATTCTTATGTCATGGTTTGAAAAAACATGTGTTGCCCTTTTTTGATAGATCTTTATGAAAATCTGAGCCTTTTCCTTTCTATTTGTATATTCATGTTCTTTCTTCTGCATAATATCTGGAAGAATCGTCATTTTAAAAAATATGAAACTAGTCCACAAAGAAAAGAAGTGAATATTGAGGATTCATATACTATCCTTAACCAGTTTGATATTCAAGCTAGTTGTTGCTACAGTTATCTACAGAATATTCAAACTTTCTTTCCTTTGTTTCAATCTTGAACACTCAGAGTTCAGAGGCATTGAAGGTTATATATAATGAAAATGAAAAGTGAAGAAGATTAGAGTTGATTCATGGCCTAGCTTGACTGACTTCTTTTGAAGGTCATGTCCTTTTCTTTTTCCTTGGCACATTATATTATGAGCGTTCTTAGACCGGCTTCTCTTGAAGGGCAATGATTTTTTTATCCTCTTTTGTAGGTGGAGTAGATCAAGAAATGGAAAATGAAGGCAGTGAAGATCTAGACATTATTTAAGATGAATTTTGAATTGCTTTAGTTCTAGAAATCCTTTGTTATCGGCATTTTGAAACATACTCTCTTGAAATGGATTAAATTATGCACTTGAGGTAGAACCTTTTGCTTTATGGATATTATTAACTTGTTGGAATATCTAGATTACTCATAGTATTATTTTATGATTTATTTCTATTTTAGTGTATTATAATTTATTATATAAAAATATGTATTTATAATAGGGGTTATATTTTTGTTTCAACTAAACTGTTACAATAGCCTATCAGAACCGTTACAATACAACACAAATGGCGTTCCATTAAATAATGTAAACCGTTGCAACAGGTCCTGTAAACCGTTTCAATGTTCTATAAACCGTTCCATTAGGTAGTTCAAACCGTTGCAATAGCATAAAGATTTCGTTGTTATATCCATAAATAGCTATAACAATAGCTTACATAAGTGTTTCATTAAATACTATGGTAACGGTTATCAACCGATGCGTACACAATATGGTAACGTTTTTAAACCGTTCCAGTTGAAAAAAATAATTGTTCCAACAGAGAAAGGGAAAACTGTTGCGATAGACGGCTCTATAGCATCGGTGACGCAAACCGTTGCAAGAACCGTTTATTTAGGTTTATTGACACGCAGCTGATGGAACGGGTTCTAAATCGTTCCAATATCTTATGGCAACGATTTAACTGTCTTTTGGAACGATTTTCCATGTGTTACTATAGACCAATTTTTCAGTAGTGTTTCTTCTTATAATTGCATATTTTGGGTGTTAATAATTCATGTAGATTCTTGAACTAACACCATAAATGAGTTGAAATTACTTATCCCAAAGTCCTGTATGAAAATCTACATGAAAATTCATGCTTCTCCAAGTCTACGGTTCAAAATATGAGAGAATGAGTCAAAATCTCCAAATATCACTTAAATAAGTCTACCCATGGGTACCCTTCGCAATCGCGAATGAGACCCTAACTATCGTGAAGCACAAATGTGACATGCCAAACTGTTGCTTCATCGTGAATGCGAAAATACATATACAAACACGATAATCCAAAAGCTCCAATACAGTGCGAATGCGATGACAACAATGTAAAAGCAAAAGCGTAAAATCCTACCCACCTGCACACAACACTATGCGAATGCGGTCCATGTCACGACCCAAGTTCTCCCACCGTGAACTGTCGCGACAACACCTAGTCTCTATGACTAGGTAAGCCTAATATTGTGAAAATGGAATGAAAACACAAGGATAACAGCAAACAAATATAGTTAATAAGAATAAACGATGTCGCTCGGCATATACAATACTCACTCTTCAAAAAACCTGGAATGTCGCAAGTCACAAGCTACTACGAGGTTTTAACTATTCTATGCATCATCTCTACAGAAAGAAAGAGAAATGAAAATAGGAGATAGAGGGGGGGACTTCGAGGATCTGCGGGCGCGAGCAGATGTACCTTGAAGTCTCCAACGAGCAGCAACAACTGCAACTAGTGATGAGGCTGGTACGATGAACCAGGATCTGCACACGAAAAACATGTACAGGAAAGGACATGAGTACACCACAACAGTACCCAGTAAGTGCCAAGCCTAACCTCGGTCAAGTAGTGACGAGATCATGTCAGGGCCTTACTAGTATAAATATATGAAATAAGATAGAAAGAAACATTACAATAAAATAAATACGGAGATCTAACATGAATAGAATTCAATGAAAGCTAACAACTCAGAACACAGTAATAGCAACAAGGGATCTCCCGAGATACCGTCCCGTAGTCCCAAACGTAAATGTGCAGGGCGGCCTCCCAAAATATCATTCCGTAGTCCCAAAGTAAATATACAATGCTGGGGGATGTCCCGAAATACTGTTCTGTAGTCCCAAAGTAAATATGCAGTTGAGGGGGCTCTCCCAAAATACTATTCCGTAGTCCTAATGTAAATATACAATACTGGGGGATCTCCCAGAATATTGTTCTGTAGTCCCAAAGTAAATAAGCAATACAAATAATAGAATTACAACTACAACACGAAAACCTATGATTTAGACTAAGTCCAAGTCAACAAAGAAGCAGGAAATTCACTAAGCATGCTGCACAAAGTTCAGGTAAGCAATTAAGACACGTAGTCATACTATTCTAAACTAAACATAATAATACATATGCTAGTGTAACTCAGTTAAAGGAAAATAGAAAATTTAATTAATGAAAATGGAGTTTTTTGACAAATAGCATGTGTACGCACTCGTCACCTCACGTACACGGCGCTCATATATATACCAAATTCTAAGGGGAGTTCCCCCACACAAAGCTAGGCAAGAACTTACCTCGAACCCAAGGCCACTCAAAGCTCAATCACAGCTCTGCCTTTCAAACACACCTCCGAACAAATAATATCTAGCAAATTACCAACCAAACGTTTCAAAATAAGCCTTAGGATTCACCCATAATAACAAAAGGCTCAATTTAGGTCATTATTGAAAAAGTCAACAAAAGTCAACACCCGGGCCCACTTGGTCCAAACCCAAAATTCGGATCAAAATCCGATTATCCATTCACCCCCGAGCCCTGTTATACAATTGGTTTTGGAATTCGACCTCAATTTGAGGTCTAAATCCCCAAATTTAGAAATCCCTAGTTCCTACCCAAAGTCCCCAATCCCACCCTGAAAACCTTAGATTCTAGGTTGAAATCTTGTAAAAAGAAGTGAAAGATAGAAAGAAACTAGTTTAGAATCACTTACATATGATTTGGGGAAGAAAAGTTCTTTGGAAAACCGCCTCTTGTGTTTTAGGTTTTGAAAATTTGAAAAATGGGAGAAAAATCCCGTCCAAAATCATTTTGACCGGTTGTAGGTATAGTATTTGCATCAAAATTAAGAATCGAAGGTCAAAATCATACTCTTAACTTTTAAACCTTTAAACTTCGTTGAACGTGTCCGAACCACACTTAGATGTTCCGAATCACAACTTAACTTTGCACACAAATTCTAATCAACTAAATAAAATTATACAAGGTCTCCAAACCACAATAAGAGTCTGATAATACTGAAGTCAACTCCGGGTCAAACCTATGAACTCTCAAATTCTTTAAATTGCCAACTTTCGACAAATAGATCCAAAAACCTTCTAGGAACATCCAAATTTAAATCTGAACATATACCCAAGTCCAAAATTACCATATGAACCTGTTGGAATCATCCGATCATAAATCCAAGTTTGTTTACTTAAAAGTTAAACCTTGGTCAACTCTTCTAACTTAAAGCTTCCAAATTAAGAATCACTCTATCAAACACATCCCTAAATCACTCAAAAATCAAAACTATCCATGCACGCAAGTCGTAATATACCGAAGTATCAAATCACATACTGAAATACTAGAACTCAAAATGATCGATCGGGTTGTTACACAAATTGATTAGTTAATTCCAGGTGGTTAAATAAGCAAATCAACTAAAGGTAAAACTAATATTCACATAACTATAATTGAAAAATAATCAAATGTAAAAAGTAAGAATTAATAAGGAGAAATTATAACGTGAAGGAAACTAATTAATTATCTAAAGAGGGTCTAAGTTTTTAAGCCTAATGGATGACCTCCCATACCAAGTCTGCTTAAACCTATCAAATCACGTTCGATTGACCTCAAATTTTGCACACAAGTCATATTCGACATTAAGGACCTACTCCAACTTTCGGAATCGGATTTCGACCCCGATATCAAAAAGTCCACTTCCGGTCAAACTTCTCAAAAACCTTCAAATTTCTATCTTTAGCCAAATGACTCCAAAATGACCTACGGACCTCCATATTCACCTCCGCTCGCGCTCCCAACTCCCGAATCACCATACAGAGCTATTCCCAGACCCGGAATCCCAAACGGACATCGATAACAATGAAATGCACTTCAAGCCAAACTTAAGAAATTCCTTCTAAAATGCTAACATCCACAATAGGCGTCAAAACACTCCTGGGTTATCCAAAACCCGAACCGGGCATACTCCCAAGTCCGAAATCATCATACGAACCTGCTGGAACCTTCAGATCCTGATTCCGAGATTTACTAAAAATTTCAATCTTAGTTCATTCTTTCAACTTTAAGCTCCTGAAACAAGAATTCTCTTTCCAAATCAACTCCGGATCTCCCGAAACTCAATTCCGACCGCGCGTGCAAGTCATAATACCTGAAATGAAGCTGCTCATGGCCTCAAATCGCTGAACGACGCGCTAGGGCTCAAAACGACCGGTCGGGTCGTTACAGAAATTGTGGTTAAATTCCTCGAAAAGATTCTATAGTTGAAGCTGAAGGTTCATATATATAGGAAGAATTCATGAAAAAATGCAAATCGATAGCACATGCAAGTAGTAATACTAAAGTGAGGTATTTGGATGCTATGATATTAAAGTGAGAACACACATTACTTAGTTTTAATTACATAATAGATACGTGTATAAAACATACAAATCTTGCATTTATTTATTAGACATAAATTATGAGTTCTGATAAATCTTTACAATAATATTCTAAATTTAAAAGTTTGCAAGTTGTATTAGCTCGATATTTTCCTACAAAAAGTTTCCTTTATAAAGAAGTTAGGTTTTTCTTCGGAAAGATTTTCTTGTTCTAATTGTACATAAAATAAAATTAGGAGATAGTTAGGAGATAATAATTCGAATCAAACTTTCTTTAGTAAAAAGATTTGGTAAGGCTATAATTTTCAATTGATGAAAATAATCATATAATATTAATTAATTTTTAGACACTTTTAAAAACTAAATTATTCTTCAAACAGATAATTCATATCAGATAAAATAGCGATTCTTAATTTGTTGAAAGTTGAAACCTTGACTATACATCAAACTCTGAGTTATATAAATTACTATCTTACATACTACTACTTAGGATTTTAATGCTGAAATTAGGACATTGAAATCAAATTAGTATCTTATTTTATTTATACAATAATTTCATAAGATTAAAATTAAACCACTGCTTACCCACTTTATCTTTTTCAATATTTTTTACGTACCAACAATAGAGTTATGAGATTTTTAAAGTAAATCATTAAATCAGTGTTTGAACTAAAAATTTAAGCACAAATAATTAACACTCAAATATCTTAATGATAATCAGCCATTAACTTTTAATTTCTACCTCATACAGGGAATTTAAGTTTCTAAAATTGAAGTATGATGGTGTTCTTGGTGAAGAAAAATAACTACGGAGCATATAAAACTAAAGAAGCATATTTTCCTAGTAAAGTAAAAAAAAAAAGATAATATTTAATGACCAGTACCTTAAGGGGACAATCGGTGCAATAAAATTATTAAATCACAAGCATCCTATTTTTTGTATTTATGTTGCGTCAAACTGTTTGGACGAAGTTGTCCCGACCCCAAATACCCCGGTCGTGATGGCGCCGCACAGTACTAGGCAAGTCAATGAAACGTTTACCACGTCGAATTCTTTCTATAAAAATCATTTTCTAAAACCGATTAAGTCTCAAATTTCCTTATATGAAAAATATAAACTAACAGAAATACGCGGAAAACAGTACAAAATATTCTAACACAACCCGAATCCAGCGTCACTAGTCATGAGCCTCTAAGTACATCCCAACACTGTCTGAATAATACATAATAAGTCTGAAAATTACAAAATACTAAGATAGGAAGGAGGAAGGCAGGGTTGCGAACGTCATGCAGCTACCTTGCGATCTCCGGATAAGACTCTGAGAGGGCTGGGCGCTCTCACTCTAATGCTCGGGCACCTGGATCTGCACACAAGGTGCAGGGAGTAACGTGAGTACGCCAACTTAGTAAGTAACTAACGTAAATAAAGTTTGAGTACGGTGACGAGCATTTAAAATCGTATAAGAAATCCTCAACAGAAATATCAAGTAAAATCTGCAGGGCAATAATCATTTATCTAATAAAACTCCAGTTTCAATTAAAATCCTTTAAAGAAATTTATTCAACATTTTTCAACAGAGGCTTAGTATAAAAGAAGAGTGAAAGCAGCAAAATGTTATAAACAAGCCCCTCGGGCAAGGTATCACTCATGAGTATAGTTTCTCGGGCAAGCCTCTCAGTCACTCGTGACTCAGCTCTCGTCAATTAGCACTCACACTCAGCACTCCGGCTCAATAGATATCTCACAATAGTAATAATTACCGCTGCAGCGTGCAGCCAGATCCGTAATATATGTAGTCGACTACGCTCACTGGGGGTGTAGTGACTCCGGAGTGGATCCTACAGCCCACGCGTCATATCGATGCGGCGTGCAGCCCGACCAAATACATATCGATGCGGCGTGCAGCCCGATCCATAATATATGTATAATATCGTTGCAGCGTGCAGCCCGATCCATAATATATTTATATAATCCTCGCCATTAGGTTCTCAGCCTCTCTCAGTCATTAACCTCACGGCCACTCGGGCACATTAGTGAAAATCAGGGAAACTCAGCCCAAACTGTTTTCAATTGTTAAGAAGTAGAGCAATGAAACCGGGTTAAACAATAAGCAGGTAAAACATGACTGAGGATATGCTTTCAAATCAAATAGAGCGAGAAAAGTGGTAAAAATACCCCTAAGGATCTAAATAGGTCGGCACAAAGGCCCCAAACATGGCATTCAGCCAAAGTTAACAAACTAGTTTTTAAAACACATGGATATCATATACAATATATCAAAATATGCAACTATATAATCGCCACGGAATGGACCAAGTCACAATCTCTACGGGTGCACACCCACACGCCCGTCACCTAGCATGTTCATTGCCTCATTTATCAAAACTGTACGAAATTCTAGGATTTCATACCCTCAGGTCTAAATTTACAATGGTTACTTACCTCAAATCAGGTGAATACTACTCCGCGACGCCCTTGCCTCTCGACTCGGCCTCAACTCGCATCGAATCTGTCCAAAATCAGAATTATAACATCAATATATGCTAAGGGAACGAAGCCCATGCGAAAACAATCAAATTACATCCACAAATCTCGAAATTGGTCAAACCCCACTCCCGGGCCCACGTCTTGAAATCCGATAAAATTCACATCAATAGAATCATTATCCTCCCAGGAGTTCATACATACCAAATACATCAAAATCCGACCACAAACGACCCCTCAAATCCTTAAATCAAAGTCTCCGATTTCAAGCCCTAATCCCCCATTTTTCTTCCTTAATTTCCACTAATACCATGATTCAACAATGTAAAAATGATCATAAACACAAGTAATGAAGCTTAAGAAGCTTACCCAACTGAAACTCTTCGATTCTCTTGAAAAATCACTGCCCTAGCTCTCTTCCCATCTTCAAAAATGGTAAAACTTAGCAAAAATTTGCGAAGGCATCTATTTATATGTTCTGCCCAGCGATACCGCATCTGCGGTCCATACCCCACATCTGCGGGACCGCTTCTACGCCTATCCAACCGCTTTTGCGATTTTTCATTTAAATTCCCAATCCGCACCTGTGACGCAATACCCCCATCTGCGGTCACGCAGGTGCGCTCCTTCATCCGTACCTGCGACTTCTGCCTTCTTCACTTGTGGCCGCATTTGCGGCTAATTCTCGCTTTTGCGATCATCGCACCTGCGGTCCCCTAACCGCAGGTGCGGTTATGACAGAACGGGCAGCTTCAGCTGCATTCCCAAATTCCGAAACTTTCCGTTAACCATCCGAAACCATCCCGAGGCCCCCGGGACCTCAACCAAAAATACGAACAAGTCATAATACACTATTCAAACTTATACCAATCTTCGTAACACTCAAAACGATGCCGAAACACCAAATCACCCTCGGATTCAAGCCTAAGGATTCCAGAACATCCAAATTCCGCAAACGATCAAAAAGCCAAACCTCGTCTAAATGACCTGAAATTTTGCACACACGTCACAAATGACATAATGGACCTACTCCAATTTCTGGAATTCCATTCCAACCACTATATCGAAATCTCCACTACCAACCGGAAAACGCCAAATTTCCAATTTCGTCAATTTAAGCCTAATTCTACCACGGACCTCCAAAATACATTCCGATCACACACCTAAGTCCCAAATCACATCACGAAGCTATCCGAATCATAAAAACCAAATTCCGAGATCGTTTTCACACAAGTCAACTTCCTATTGACTTTTCCCACTAAAAAGGCCAACTTAAGAGACTAAGTGTCTCATAACACTTCAAAACTACTCCAAACCCAAACCTACCGACATGATAAGATGTAATGAAGCTGAACAACACGTAAAGAAGCAGAAATGGGGCAAATGGAGCGGTAACTCATGAAACGACCGGCCGGGACGTTACATCCTCCCCCTCTTAAACAAACGTTCGTCCTCGAACGAGTCAAGAAACATACCTGAAGTCGCAAATAGGTGAGGATATCTGCTCCGCATCTTCCGCTCGGTCTCCCAAGTGGCCTCCTCCACGGGCCGACCTCACCACTGCAATTTTACTGAAGCTATATTCTTTGATCTCAACTTTCGAACCTGACGCTCCAAAATAGCCACTCGCTCCACATCATAGGTCAAATCACCATCTAGCTGAACTGTGCTAAAGTCCAAAACATGAGACGGATTGCTAATATACTTCCGGAGCATAGAAACATGAAATACCGGATGCACACTCGACAATCTGGATGGCAAAGCAAGCTCATAAGCCACCTCCCTAATCCTCCGAAGCACCTCAAAAGGCCCAATGAACCGAGGACTCAATTTACCCTTCGTCCCAAATCACATAACACCCTTCATGGGTAAAACCTTCAGTAGAACCTTCTCTCCAAGGATGTAGACACATCACGGACATTCCTGTCAGCATAACTCTTTTGTCTCGACTGCGTTGTACAAAGCTGCTCCTGGAACACCTTCACCTTGTCCAAAGCATCCTGCACCAAGTCTGTACCCAAAAGCCTAGCCTCACTCAGCTCAAACCAACCAACTGGAGATCTACACCGTCTCCCATATAAATCCCCATATGGAGCCATCTGAATACTCGACTGATAACTGTTGTTGTAAGTAAACTCCGCGAGCAGTAGAAATTGATCCTGTGACCCTCCAAAATTAATGACACAAGCGCACAACATGTCTTCCAATATCTGAATAGTGCGCTCGGACTACCCGTCCATCTGAGGGTGAAAAGCTGTGCTCAACTCAATCTGAGTAACCAACTCTCGCTACACGGCCCTCCAAAACTGTGAAGTAAACTGAGCACCTCTAACTGAAATGATGGAAACTAGAGCCCCATGCACGCGAACAACCTCTCGAATATAAATCTCTGCTAACCGATCTGAGGAATAGGTAGTACACACAGGAATGAAGTGTGCGGACTTGGTCAGCCGATCCATAATCACCCAAATAGCATCGAACTTCTTCAAAGTCCGTGGGAGCCCAACTACGAAGTCCATGGTGATCCGCTCCCACTTCCACTCTGGGATATCTATCTGCTGAAGCAAGCCACCCAGTCTCTGATGCTCATATTTCACCCGCTGACAGTTGAGACACTGAGCTACAAATCCCACAATATCCTTCTTCATTATTCTCCACCAATAATGCTCTCTAAAATCCTGATACATCTTCGCGGCTCCTGGATGAATGGAATACCGCGAGCTATGGGCCTCCTCTAAGATCAACTCTCGAAGCCCATCCACATTGGGCACACATATCCGGCCTTGCATCCTCAATACCCTATCATCACCAATAGTCTTTGGCATTGTTGTGTTGAACACTGTCCTTAAGGACAAGCAAATGAGAATCATCATACTGGCGCTCTCTGATGCGATCAAATAAGGAAGACCGAGAAATCACATAAGCTAAGACCCGACTGGGCTCCGAAATATCCAACCTCACGAACCGATTGGCCAAGGCCTGAACATCAACTGCAAGAGGTCTCTCCCTAACAGGAATATACACCAGACTCTCCATACTCACCGCCTTCCTACTCAAAGCATCGACCACTACATTGGCCTTCCCCGGATAGTACAAGATAGTAATATCATAATCCTTTAGCAGCTCCAACCATCTCCGCTGCCTCAAATTGAGATCCTTCTGCTTGAACAAGTGCTGGAGGCTATGCTGATCTGTAAACATCTCACAAGACATACCATACAGATAATGCCTCCAAATCTTAAATGCGCAAACAATGGCAGCCAACTCTAGATCATGAACAGGGTAGTTCTTCTCATGGGGCTTCAACTGAAGAGAAGCATAAGCAATAACTCTACCCTCCTGCATCAACACACACCCAATACCAACTCCCGAAGCATCACAATACACTTTATATGAACCTGAAGCTGATGGCAAAACCAATACTGGAGCTGTGGTCAAGGCAGTCTTAAGCTTTTAAAAGCTTGCCTCACACTCATCCGACCACCTGAATAAAGCACCCTTTTGAGTCAATTTGGTCAAGGGTGATGCAATAGATGAAAATCCCTGAACAAATCGACGGTAGTAGCACGCCAAACCAAGAAAACTGCGAATCTTTATGGCTGACGACGGCCTAGGCCAACTCTGAACCACCTCTATCTTCTTCGGATCAACATGAATACCCTCACTGGACACCACGTGCCCCAGGAAAGCCACTTAGCTGAGCCAAAACTCATATTTGGAGAACTTTGCATAAAGCTTCTCCTCCCTCAATCTCTGCAACACAACTCTCAAATGCTCCACGTGCTCCTCCTGACTACGCGAGTACACCAGAAAATCATCAATGAATAAAATAATGAAAGGGTCGAGATAAGGCCAAAACACACTATTCATCAAATGCATGAACGCTGCTGGGGCATTGGTCATCCCAAAAGACATCACAAGGAACTCATAATGACCATATCGGGTCCTGAAAGCCGTCTTAAGAATATTCGAGTCCATGATCTTCAACTGGTGATACCCTGAACGGAGATCAATCTTGGAGAACACCCTCTCTCCCTAAAGCTGGTCAAATAAATCATTGATACGGGGTAAAGGGTACTTGTTCTTGCTTGTAACTTTGTTCAACTGCCTGTAATCAATGAACATCCTCATAGTGTCATCCTTCTTCTTCACA
The DNA here is from genome assembly GCF_001879085.1 of Nicotiana attenuata. Classification (NCBI taxonomy): domain Eukaryota; kingdom Viridiplantae; phylum Streptophyta; class Magnoliopsida; order Solanales; family Solanaceae; genus Nicotiana; species Nicotiana attenuata. Next base: position 1,448,842 of record NW_017670259.1, on the reverse strand, counting down.
AATAGAATAGGCTCACCCCACGGCGAGACACTAGGCCGAATGAACCGCTTATCGAGGAGTTCCTGAAGCTGCTCCTTCAACTCTACTGGTGCCATACGGTATTGTGGAATAGAAATGGGCTGAGTGCCCGGCACCAGATCAACACCAAATTCCATATCCCTGTCCGGCAGCATGCCCGGTAGGTCTGTAGGAAACACATCGGGAAAATCCCTTACCTTTGAATAACAGCCAAGAAGATCTTATGAAAATTGAATATTTTCGTAGCGAAGATGTAAAACAGATATTGGGCATTTTAGAAAAATATTTCGTAATTAATTTAGCAACAGGAACAGAATCAATACTAGAAGTCTCTGCACTGACATACCTCACAAAGGCTAAGTATGAAAGACAACCCTTCTGAACCATCCGCTGGGCCTTCAGAAATGAAATCACCTTACTGGGGATAAAATCAGTCGAACCTCACCACTCAATACGTGGCACACCCAGCATAGCCAATGTTACTGTCTTAGCATGACAGTCCAATATAGCACAGCACGGAGATAACCAATCCATGACCAAAATCACATTGAAATCCACCAAACAAAGTAACAGGAGGTCTACTCGGGTCTCCAAACCCCCAATAGTCACCACATACGACCGGTATACCCGGTCTACAGTGATAGTATCGCCCACCGGAGTAGATACACGAACAGATGAAGCAGGAGACTCGTGGGGCATATCTAAATAACGAGCAAAATATGATGACACATATGAAAAAGTGGAACCAGGATCAAACAGTACAGAGGCATCTCTGTGGCAGACTGAGACAATACATGTAATCACAACATCTGAAGCAATAGCATATGGTCTAGCTGGGAGTGCATAGAAATGGGCCTGACCGCCACCTGTTCGACCTCCCCCTCTGAGGCAACCCCTGGCTGACTGATCCCCACCCCTAGCTGCCTGAGCGGGTGGTGAAGTAACTGGAGCTGAAGTCGAGGGCTGACTCCTCTACTGAGACGGGCCCTCAAGAATATGAGGACTCTACCTCCTCATATGTCCTAACTCTCCACACTCGTAACAACTCCTTGGTGAGGGGAACGGGGACTGAAGGGAACCCCTGGCACCGGAATGACCAGTAGAAAAACATGGCATGGAAGAGCTCTGAATTGATGGAGCACGAGACGAACTCTAGGTTGGTAAGGCGCTGAGTGATGAATGGCCATGATGTGAACCGTGAGAACCATGGCCCGAAGATGCCCCACGATGAACTGGGCGAGCTGACTGAGCATGCCTGAAGGGACGGCCTCTATCGTGCTGAAACTGGCCTCTCGAATGAGCGCCACCAAAACTACCAGATCCTCGAGGCGTCTTGGCCTCCCTCTTATCTTGCTCCTGGCGACGAACTGACTCAATCTCTCGAGTGATATCAATAACTTGCTCAAAGGTAGCACCAGACATCCTCTCCCTGGTCATGAGAATCCGATGTTGATATGTGAGGAAATCCACAAACCTCCTGATCCTCTCTCTGTCCGTAGGAACCAACCAAACAGCATGATGAGCTAACTCTGAAAATCTCATCTCATACTGTGTCACAGTCATATCTCCCTGACGCAACTGCTCGAACTGCCTGCGCAGCTCCTCTCTACGAGACTGTGACTTCTCCAAAAAGAGAACGGAGAACTGATGCCAGGTAAGGGGCACTGCATCAACCGGCCTACGCCTCTCATAAGCCTCCCACCAAGTAAAGGCAGCTCCAGAAAACTGAAAAGTAGTAAATGCTACCCCGCTGGTCTCTAGAATACCCGCGGTGCGAAGAATCCTCTGAAACTTATCCAAGAAGCCCTGGGCATCCTCGCCCTCTGTACCACTAAAAGTCGGAGGCTGAAGTCTACCAAATCTCTCCAATTGACGCTGCTCGTCCTCAGGCATCGCTAATACTACAAAACCTTGAGCGGGTGCAACCGTCTGGGTTGGTGGTGCCTCCGATGTCTGCAATCCCTAAACAACCTGCTCGGGTGTGCGGGCGGCGGGAGTCTGAGTGCCTCCCCCGGCCTGAGAAGTGGCTGCGGTAGTAAAAACTACGACCGCCTGAGCAAGACTAGTGCACACGGTCAAGATCTGAGTTTCAAGGTCTCCTGAAGACCCGGAATGACAATAGGCACAGCGGGTGCCTGAGTTGTTCCTGCTGGAGCATCCCCTACTGAAATCTGATCATGAACTGGGGTGGTTGATGGATCTGCAGGTGCTGCCCCATCTGCTGAACGGGCTACACCCCTGCCCCTACCATGGCTTCAATCGCGACCTCGGCTTCTAGTGGCCCCAACTGATGGTCGTCTGTCCTGACTGGTAGCACGTGTCCTCACCATCTGAGAGAGAATAGAATAACAGAAGTTTAGTACTAGAATCAACAGATTCGCATGACCGGAATTTCAAGAATGTGAAGTTTTTCCAAAAGGTTCTGCAGCCTCCCGAGGATAAATACAGACGTCTCTATACCGATCCGCGAGACTCTACTAAACCGGCTCATGACCCATGAGACCTATGTAACCTAGGCTCTGATAACAACTTGTCACGATCCCAAATACCCCGGTCGTGATGGCGCCTATCACAGTACTACGCAAGCCAATCCAACATTTACCACGTTGAATTCTTTCTATAAAAATCATTTTCTAAAACCGATTAAGTCTCAAAGTTCCTCATATGAAATATATAAACTAATAGAAATACGCGAAAAATAGTAGAAAATATTCTAACACAGCCCGAATCCGGTGTCACTATTCATGAGCCTCTAAGTACAACCCAACAATGTCTAAATAATACATAATAAGTCTAAAATAACAAAATACTAAGATAGGAAGGAGGAAGGCAGGGCTGCGAACACCGTGATGCTACCTTGCGATCTCCAGATAAGACTCTAAGAGGGCTGGGCACTCTCACGTTGATGCTCGGGCACCTAGATTTGTATACAAGGTGCAGGGAGTAACGTGAGTACGCCAACTCAGTAAGTAACTAAAGTAAATAAAGTTTGAGTGCAATGACAAGCATTTAAAATCGTACAAGAAATCTCAACAGAAATATCAAGTCAAATCTGCAGGGCAAAAATCAGTTATCTCATAAAACTCCAGTTTCTATTAAAATCCTTTAAAGATATTTATTCAACATTTTTCAACAGAGGCTCAGTATAAAAGAAGAGTGAAAGCAGCAAAATGTTATAAACAAGCCCCTCGGGCAAGGTATCACTCATGAGTATAGCCTCTCGGACAAGCCTTTCAGTCACTCGTGACTCAGCTCTCGTCAATTAGAACTCATACTCAGCACTCCGGCTCAATAGATATCTCACAATAGTAATAATAACCGTTGTGGCGTGCAGCTCGATCCGTAATATATATAGTCGACTGCGCTCACTAGGGGTGTACAAACTCCGGAGGGGCTCCTACAGCCCAAGCGTCATATCACTGCAGCGTGCAGCTCGACCCAATACATATCGATGTGGCTTGCAGCCCGATCCATATAAATATTGTTGCGACGTGCAGACCGATCCATAATATATGTATAATATCGATGCGGCGTGCAGATCGATCCATAGTATATTTATATAATCCTCGCCATTAGGTTCTGAACCTCTCTCAGTCATTAACCTCACAGCCAGTCAGGCACATTAGTGAAAATCTGGGAAACTCAGACCAAACAGTTTTCAATTATTAAGAAGTAGAGCAATGAAACCGGATTAACCAATAAGCATGTAAAATGTGACTAAGGATATGCTTTCAAATCAAATAGAGTGAGGAAAGTAGTAAAAATACCCCTAAGGGTCTAAACAAGTCGGCACAAAGGCCCCAAACATGGCATTCAGCCCAAGTTAACAAACCAATTTATGAAACACATGGTTATCATATACAATATATAAAAATATGCAACTATACAGTCGCCACGGGATGGACCAAGTCACAATCCCTACATGTGCACACCCATCACCTAGCATGTGCGTCACCTCATTTATCAAAACAGTACGAAATTCCGGGGTTTCATACCCTTAGGTCTAGATTTACAATGGTTACTTACCTCAAACCGGGTGAAATACTACTCTGCGACGCCCTTGCCTCTCAACTCAGCCTCAACTCGCATCGAATCTATCCAAAATTAGAACTATAACATCAATATATGCTAAGGGAACGAAGCCCATGCGAAAACAATCAAATTACATCAACAAATCCCGAAATTGGTCCAACCTGACCCCCAAGCCCACATCTCGAAATCCGATAAAATTCATATCAATAGAATCCTTATCCTCCTACGAGTTCATACATACCAAATACATCAAAATCTGACCACAAACGACCCCCCAAATCCTTAAATCAAAGTCTCCGATTTCAAGCCCTAATCCCCATATTTTCTTCCTTAATTTCCATAATACCATGATTAAACAATGGAAAATGATCATAAACACATATAATGAAGCTTAAGAAGCTTACCCAACTGAAACTCTTCGATTCTCTTGCCCTAGCTCTCTTCCCATCTTACAAAATGGCAAAACTTAGCAAAAACTCGCGAAGGCATCTATTTATATGTTTTGCTCAACGATACCGCATCTGCGGGACCACTTATGCGGTTTTTCATTTAAATTCCCAAGCCGCACCTGCGACGCAATACCCGCATCTGCGGTCACGCAGGAGTGCTCCTTCATCCGCACCTACGACTTCTGCCTTCTTCACTAGTGGCTGCATCTGCGGTTGAATCTCGCTTCTACGATCATCGCACCTGCGGTCCCCTAACCGCAGGTGCGGTTATGATAGAACCAGCGCTTCAGCTACATCCTCAAATTCCCCAACTTTCCGTTAACCATCCGTAATCACCCCAAGGCCCCCGGGACTTCAACCCAAAATACGAACAAGTCATAATACACTATTAAAACTTATACCAATCCTCAGAACACTCAGAACGATGCTGATACACCAAATCACCCTCGGATTCAAGCCTAAGGATTCCAAAACTTCCGAAATCTGCAAATGATCAAAAAGTCTATCAAACCTCGTCTGAATGACCTGAAATTTTGCACATACGTCACAAATGATGTAACGGACCTACTCCAATTTTTGAAATTCCATTCCGACCCCAATATCAAGATCTCCACTACCAACCGAAAAATGCCAAATTTCCAATTTCGCCAATTCAAGCCTAAATCTACCACGGACCTCCAAAATACATTCTGATCACCCTCCTAAGTCCCAAGTCACCTCACAAAGCTATCCGAATCATAAAAGCCGAATTTCGAGATCGTTTTCCCACAACTCAACTTCCGATTGTTTTTCCACTAAAAGGCTAACTTAAGAGACTAAGTGTCTCACAACACTTCAAAACTACTCCAAACCCGAACCTACCGACATGATATAATGAAATGAAGCGGAACAACACATAAAGAAGCAGAAATGGGGGAAACAGAGCGATAACTCATGAAACAACCAGCCGGATCGTTATAGTAGTCATGAAAATCTTTAAGTACAAGAATTCACAAAGCAAAGAGTGATACGGTCGGTAATTTACCATCCTATCTATATGCCTTCCTCTTTATTTAGGTTGTGGAGTTCTGAGTTGTTAGAAATTTTTATGAAACAAGTACGTGCATGAAGGACGATCAATATAAGAATTAGAATCCTCGATGGTGTAATAATAAATCATTTTATAGGAAAAGAAACGATAGAACAATTGCAAATGTCTGTGGCATGACAATGAATTACCAATGAGTTGAGCCATATAATCCTTCTTTACTAACTAGATACAAGTTACATTAATGTAGAAATTTGCTATAGAAGTAAAAATAATAAAGTATTTATAGAAGTTATATATATTAAATTCCATGATAGGTGTATATTTTATATCATGCTTGATATGGAAAAAGTCGTTTAAACTACTTATGTAATTGTACAAGGATAGTATGCAGAGATTTTTACGACATGTAATGACCCGATCGGTGATTTTGAGCATTTGCACTTTGCTCGTTTGTTTGAGGGCATGAATAGCTCCGTATGATGCATTATGGCTTATGTGGACAGTCGATTTTGGTTTTCAGGTTATTCAGAATTGCTTTGGAAAAATGATTCTGAGCTAGAGGCTTTAAAATTCGAAAGGTCCGACCAAGTTTTGACTTTTTAGTATTTGACCTCGAATTGGATTTCTAATTGTTTTGTTAGCTCCGTTGGGTGATTTTGGACTTAGGTGCGTGTCCGGATTGTGATTTGGAGGTCCGTAGTAGAATTTGACTTGGAATGGCGAAAGTTAGAATTTTGGGAAGTTTGACAAAGAGTGGACTTTTTGATATGGGGGTCGAATTCCGATTCCAGAAGTTGGAATACGTTCGTAATGTCAAATGTGACTTGTTTGCAAAATTTGAGGTCAATCGAACATGATTTGATAGGTTTCGGCATCGATTGTGAAAGTTTAAAGTTTCAAAGTTCATTGATTTCGAATTGGGGTATGATTCGTCATTTCGATCTTGTTATGTGTGTTTTGAGGCCTCGAGTAGGTCTGTCTTATGTTATTAGACTTGTTGGTACATTTAGATGTGGTCCCGAGGGGCTCAGGTGAGTTTCTGACGGGGTTCAGACTATTTTCCCTTCATTATGCATACTGGTTCTGTAGAAACTGTGTATCTGGTTTCCTTAATCGCGGTCGCGAGGTATGGATCGCGAACGCATGGAGTTATTTTGAAGGCTGGGAGAAATTATTCATCGCGTTCGCGAGTCTTCAGACGCGATCGCATAGGCTGCTGCAATTTGAGCATCACGTTCGTGCAGAGTGTTTGGCTGAGCTGGGCAGTGTCCGCTTCTTCTTCGTGTTTACGGTCCTTTGTACGCGATCACGTAGTGCATTTCCTTCTTCACGATCACGAGGTTTCTTCTGCGATCGCGATTCATTGATTCACCCAATGATTATAAAGTACTCCATTTTGAGGGTTTCAGCCATTTTTGTATTTTGGGGGCTATGGAGTTCGGATTGAGGCAATTCTTGAAGCAATTTTCACCATATGAATTGGGTTACGTGTTCTCTACACTGTTTTTGTTATATTCCATGAATCTATCTTCATATTTGGCAAATGGTTGATGAATTTAAAGTGAAATTGGGAGTTTTCGCCTAGAGTTTCATAACATGAATTTTTGAGTTTTGACCATCGAATTGGAGTCGGAATTGGGTGAAACTAGTATGGTTGGACTTGTAATCGAATGGGTTGTCGTATTTTGTGAGTTTTCTCGAGTTCCGAGATGCGTGCCCGGGTGTGATTTTTTGCCGGATTTGGGATTTGATTTTGGATTCGATCTTTATCATTTGTAATGGTTTCCTTGGGCTTTATCTGATGTATTTGAGTTGTTAGTGGCTAGTTTTTACCTGTTTGGAGGTCGCTACACGTGAGATGGCATTCTTGGTTCATCGCTGAATTGGCTTGTTTATGATAAGTAACTATTCTAAACTTAGTGGTGAGGGTATGAAACCCCAAACTACGTGTTGTGTGATTTGTATTGAGGAGACGCACATGCTAGGTGACGGGCATGTGGGCGTGCAGCCTGTGAATTGTGATTTCACTATTTCCATGGCACTGTATAGTGGCCCTATTTTTGTTGATATCTGTGTTTCACCATGTGATAAAGTAACTGAGTTGTTAATTATGCTAGATATCATGTTTAGGCTTAATGTTGACATTGTTAGGACCCATAAAGGTCGTTGCTTGCTGCCATCTCACTCATTTCATTGATATTTTGTACTTAGTCATATTCATGTATTCACATCATATCTCAGTCTCAGTTGTCACTTATTTATACATCATATCATTGTCCCGGGTCAGTTTTCATGACATTGTGAGCCTGTGGGTGAGACTGGAGAGATTGATGACTGAGTGAGGCCGAGAGACTGATTATGAGTGACAATTATGGGATTGGGCTACACGCCGCAGCGGTTATATTGATGATTATGATAGCGCTTGGGCTGTAGGAGCCCCTCCGGAGTCTGTAACACACCCTAGTGAGCGCCGATGATATTATTGAGGGATGGATTTCCCCTGGACATGGATTTGTCTGAAGTACTTGATATCTGGAGATGGATTTCTCCACAGGGTTGGATTGCCCTTTTTCCTCGGTATTGGGTGACTTATAGTCAATGTTATTTATGTTCCAGGATGGATGTTCCTGGGCCGTATGGGACATATACTGTACCGAGTAGTTGAGCATGATGTGTGGAAAGTGTGAGATAGTGAGATTGAGTACTCTGAGAGTATGAGTACATGATTCATCTCTGAGATACATGGCATTGGCATGCATATATGACATACATGCATAGAGACACATTTTTCTCATGTCATGTCATTCATGATTTTTTACACACGTTGATATGTGGTCATAGAGAGGTATCTCACACTTGCTACATCTGATAAAAAAATGAACATCTTATTTATTATGAAAAGGATTTTTAGAAATATTTATAGTTTTCAAACTATCTCATATTTTTCGACGGTTTCGGAAGAGAACTTGAGTTTTCACTAATATTCTTAAAAAAATAACTATTTTCGGAAAAATCCGTGAAAGAAAGATGAGCATTTTATTTCTGAGCTACTCTCTTATTTATATTCTCTACGTTGTTATGAACTGCTATTGGTTATTGCTGTTGGACCCGACCTATGTTCCAGCTCGTCACTGCTTTCAACCTAAGGTTAGGTTGGTTACTTATTGAGTAAATAGGGTCGGTTGTACTCATACTACACTTCCTGCACATTGCGTGGAGATTTCGGATGCCGATGTTGTTGTGTTCGACGGGAGCTGGATTGGAAGATGTACCCGCGTCCCTGTTGTAGCTACCTCTTATTCATGGTAGCCTTAGATTTATAAAACTCTGTTTATGTACTTTTCAAACAGAAGATGTTTTACTTCATTCCCGCTTTGTAAATTCTATTCTTAGAAGCTCATGATTTGTAATGCCAGTTGTTTACCTTGAAAATGGTAATTACAACTAGATTTGATTTTGTGGTTCTAAAAATATGTGATCTATTTTTATGCTAGTTGTTTAGACAATAGATGTTAAGTAAGAGATTCGAAAACGAGATAAGAGCTTGAAAACAAGGTGATAACGAAACCAATAGGCTAATAAGCGGGGCCTCTAGCTTGCCTATTCGGGGCCTTGAGGTCGAGTCATATACCCTGCCGTGGGCAGTCAATGGAGGGATTAACAGCTATGATAGATTAGATGATGGCTCTTTATGATCAATGATAAGCAATAAATGAAGAACAATAAATAGAACACAATGAATATAAGCAATAAATGGGAGTAATGAGTTCTAGCGAATATGTTAAGTTAGAGAACAGAGAGAATGTTCTTTGTATTGAATATTAAGTATCAGATGTCTACAAAATGACAAGCCCCTTTGTATATAAGGGGGAACATAGTACAAAATGCATTAATTACAAAGATATGGGGCAGGTATAGCCACTTAATGCCCTGATACGGGTCAGAGCTAGCCCTTTAGACTTTGTCAGCTTTAGTCGTGCGCCTAGGGAACTTCCCACTTTTCTACCATAACCGTCAACCTGCACTGCCCCGAGGTTGGACACCGATGGCCCCTCGAAATAAATCTCAACCGTAGTCTCGAGCCTTTGGAAAGCTTGCTTACGAGGCGTTGTAATGGCTGAAAATCGGACCCTTCGATTTTACCGCATACAGATAGTCCCCCCGTTTCTTAGAGTGGAACGACAAGAAACGACTTTGATATCCATCTCTTCGAACTTTCTGTGATGATCTCATACTTATGACGTAAGCCTTTGTGATAACTGAGGCGTCCCGTCGGTTCATCTTTTCAGTGTCATTCAATGTACTATCGATTCTTATTCTCCAAATCAATAATATCGTCGTCGATTCAGTTCCCAAATAATTCATTGATTGCGCCTGCTGATACGTTTTCAAAGACATTGATGGGGCCGCTGGTCATACTGCCACCCTCTATAAATGGAAGCCTCCTAGAACCATTTCCTCATTCAAGTGTCTTCCAATATCCTTCCACCCTTTTCTTCTATTCATCCTCATCCATTGTTATCCCCCGTGTTTAAGGCCTGCGGCCTTAAGGTTACATGGTGGTGTTCCTATCAGCCACGCCATGGCCTTTTTTAGGGCTTTTCCTTACAGAGCGAGATTGTACTGACCTGTCGTTGTTGTTGTTGTTGTTATTGTTGTTACTGCTGTCGTTGTTGGCTCGAGGCAATGAGATAGGGATACCGATTTTGTACCACTCAGGAAGATATTTGGACTCTACACCGTTGCTTAGGAGGGCGTTCGGACTTTACTCCGCTGCTCACATCCCTACTCCGGCCTGGTGTGGCACTTTATCCCTTTTGCTTTCCTCGTCCTTCAAGATGTCGTTGGCAGGGGGGGCGAGATCAGTCTTCCGGAGATATGATTCCCGAGGGGGCGGTGCTGGAAGATAATGCCGCCAAGAATACACCCCCGAGAACAGATTAGACTCTTGGATTTCATTGTATGTACACTTTTTTGCTTCTTTGTTTCAGTGTAAGGACCCCTCGAGGGATTTGTAATCACATGTAAGGACCCCTCGTGGGCTTTGTAATCGTCGTTTATTAATGAAAAAGGTATTTCCTCAATTTGCTTCTGATTTATGCTTCATTTCCCTTTATCTGCATTTGTGAAGAATTTAAATGTATGATTCCACCGATCGGTGCAAATATTAAGCCCGGGTACTAGTGTTTATGCTGGCTTTTGATTGATTAACACGATTGCCCGTAGAACCCTTTCCCGTTCCTTGGACCGAGCCCGAATTGGATTGATAAATTCGGGCCATCGGGATTCCCGACTTCGAGTTGAAGGAGAGTAGGTCTTTGAACTTCCAATATGAGGCTTAGCCATTTTGACCCCGCGATAGTCCTCGACGGGGGGATTTGCTCGGAGTTCTAAGGATAAAGATAGCCTTTAGGCTTTCGGGAGCAGTCCCCGAGCGGGGGTTCGCTCAACCTCGAGCTACCTGGAAGCTTGTTTTGAACTCAGTGTAGATAGCCTTAAGGCCTCACAAATAGATCCCGGATGGGGGGCTACCCGGGCTTAGATAGCACCTCGAAGCCAAGCCCATATGAGTAGGATTTTAGAGCTTATCACCTCTTGATAGAGGTCCTCGAGATCGGGTACCATCTCGAGGCTTAGGACGATGTCAATGGCTCCTTGGAGCATATCCTCTTCTTGGTGGAGGTCTCGAGATTGGGTACCATCTCGGCACGTGTAGTGATGCCAATGGCTTCCTGGAGCCTATCTTCTTTTTTACAGTGTTCCTCGAGATCGGGTACCATCTCGGGACTTGATTGATGCGGGGGTCTCTAACCCCAAAACATCGTATGGAGGCGTCAAGTGTATGACATGGTTACGTAATGATCGAGGTAATTCTGTTGGAACATTTTCCCAAAGCGAGAAATGTTTCAGTTAGCGTCTTTAATTGGCCATTGAGGCAGGCGCATAGTCGCCGCTTTCTCCACATACGGGTTTGTATTCCTTCTTTTAAGGATTGTGCTCCTCCTCTATAGTGGTTTCCTTTCCTGTGCTAAGGCTTTCACTATTTCAATTTTGAAGGTTTTGCTCGGATTTTCTAGATTTACCACAGTTTTGGCTGCCACACCACGGTCCGCTCGGCAAGGAGAGGGGAGTTCTGCCCTTGAAGGCTTTTTGAACCAAAATGCTTGCGGTCATCGGGAGTATGTTTCGAAGTTTTTTTCATTAGTAGGAGAGGGGCACCTTGAGTCACTGAGGAAAGACTGCGAATGGGGGGAAAAGGTAGCACTGCGGGTACTTCCCCGGGAGAGAGCATCATGGATCATCCTGAGGGGTTTTTGAATGTATACACATACCCCTTCATGCTAGGGCCCCTTGATAGGGTTGTTCTTGGATTCTGTCGAAAATACCGGGTTACCTTGGCGCAGATTCACCCATTATTTTGGCGGATAGTATTGATGATGAGGCTCTTCGTGGAGAAAGCAGGGCTTGAATTCACGCTCAGTCATTTTATCAGGTTATACCAGCCTTTTCACCATCGAGGTCTGCTAAACTTACAATACCGATCCACCACACCTTTCGTTGTTGATGATGAAGAAGATGGAGATCGGGAGTGGATGAGCTGATTCATCCGAATACAGACAGTTGATATCATCCCCGTGGAGTTTCTGCCATTCCCCGAGGAACGGAATTTTGCATGTAAGTGATATACTTGTGCCTTAGTAGTTTTTCTTGTGGCACAGGCAGGTTTCATAAATGCGCCTTCCTTTCCCTTACTACAACAATTTCATGGGCACCGTGCGAGTTTTCTGACCTGATGGACTGGGCTCGAAAGCTGGCGACTTGCTTGACTTACAATGAGTGTAAGTGGCGAGTTTTGTCTAAGGGCAGATGGGAGGCCAAACACCACGGTACGCGCTGTGTGATTTGCTCCTTTAAGGGCACTTTCTTTTTACGCATACTAACCCCATCACTGTAGGCATCAAGGAATCCTTCAGGAGGAGACTGTGCCCTCTTGGAGGGGGAGAAGAATCACCAGCTTCTGGGCAACGGAACGATAATGATAAGCAAAAAGGGCATTCACAGGGTGATGGTGCTTTCATCAAGACGAGTCCATGCCGGGGGCTCGGCGAGGATGTATCTTCCCCCATCGAAGGTACTTCGAGGGATGTTCGAAACCGGGAGCCGCATACGCTGAGAGATCATGTCCCCATCGGGTGGGGTTATTCCGAGGTAGACGGAGCCGGACTAGTAGATTTGCGCTCAACTTTTGAGAAAGCTCAGCGGCTCTATTTCGAGGTGAGTTTTTTGCCGTCCGTGTTGATTTTATAGTCTTGCAATTTTTACTCTCTTTCATAGGCTTTTGACAAGCTCAAGTCCGAGTTGCTTCGTCGTGAGGCCATGCTGTGAAAAGCCATGGATGGGGAGAAGTCCCTCAGGCTTCTTTGTGATGAGAGAAAAGACGAGTTGGCGTGCTTGCGGTGCGAGGCGAGTCGAAGCCTGAACTACGAAGCCTACCTCGAGGAATAAGTACTTATTGCTCTAGATGGGGCGCATGTTTCCTTTTCTATTCCTGAGGCTGACGTTTCATTTATTTTAGCTGTAGAAGAAGACTGGAGACTTGGAACGCCTTAGGAGTGAAGTTGGCCAAGCCAAACGTGAGTGCGATGAGTCAAAGGCTCGGGCGGACGCTCATACTATAGCGGAAAAAGGCGCTCTAGCTAAAGCTCTGCCCTCGAGGTTCGACTCCGCTTAGCTCACGAGAACAGTTTGCTCCAAACGGATATGATTATAGAGCTTGAGTCTGAGCTTTTGAAGTTAAAAGCCAAAGTTGTGGACGCCCGGGCCGAAGCCGTAATGAGCCAAACTAAGGCTGACAATAAAGTGGCGGTCTATTTGAAGGATGTTGTCGATGCTCGAGCTGAGCTGAGAAGGGTTCTCGACCGCGAGAGCAGGAGCTTGGAGTATACACGGAGCAAATCTCGAAGGGAAACCCTCGAGGAGATCAATGTTAGGGGTTTTGACCTCTCGGAAGAGATGAGTCAGGAAAAGGCGGATGAACATGTCGCTAAGTCCATTTTGTTCGATGCCGAGGATGGCGAGAAACAGGCCGATAGGCCATAGTCCTCGAGGGGGTGGTAGATTAGGCCTTTCCTTTTCTGATTTTGTATGTAGTGTTCTCAGAGAACTTTGTAAATGAAGCTGGTATTCCCTCGCATACATGTATAATAGGAAGCCTCGTATTTTTTATTTTCACACATTTGTTTTGCCTTGATATTTGTCGGTTGTTAGCCGGATGAATTGGTTTTTGGTTTGAAAGGAATCCTTAGATCCATAGTGTGGCCCTGGGAGTCACTGGGCTGGCCTGTAGGCTCTTACGCGCTACGGTCAGCATGACCTTTTAATATAAGTCGGCATTTGAGCTCTTATGCTTTTGCACTTAGGCATATTTAGTTAACTATTTTGGGTTCTGTCTCCGAGTCGGGTTTCGACTCGAGCTCATTTGACCATTAAGTTTTTGAATTTAAAGTCGGCCGTTAGGCTTTTATGCATTTTGGTCGCTACGACCTTTTGTATGGGCTGGCGACAGCGGCTCTTACGCTTTGGGTCGGTACGACCTTTTATATGGGCTGGCGACAGTGGCTCTTACGCATTGGGCTGGTACGACCTTTTATATAGGCTTTATCTTTCCCTCGTTAAGGATTTTTGGAATTGTGTTTGCCTGACTCTTCAATGGTTTAATAAAAACCTCGATTGTGAGTCGTTTATATGGCGATGATCGAGCACCTCAGGAGGTTTGGCTCGGTGGCTGAGTATCTCAAAGCTTGTATTTAGGAGTTGACGTGGTCGAAGCTCTTTTTCCTATGTTGAGGGTAGCCTGTTTAATCAGTTCTTTTCGAAGTATATTCGAAGTAATTGAAGGCCTATGATTTTATAGCGACGGTCGGGCGTCCTCTAGTCGTGTTAGTTTGGCTGGTACAGCCTTGTGACCGTAGTCATTGTGTTTGGCCGGAGCCTTCTAGTCCCCGAGTGAAGTAGTTTCGGCGTCTATATCGAGGGTATGCCTTTTTAGGGGTCTTACAAGTTCGATATATAGCCTTAACTTTAAGATCGGGTTTATGCCTTTAGTAAGGTCTTACAAGTTGTACATGCCTTTGAGGCCTTACTGTTGTTGTCACTTGGTACAAGTGTGGTTCATGCCTTGCTTGAGGTCTTACAGATTTCACATGCCTTTGAGGTCTTACAGTTTTTGTTGTTGCCTTATATAGGTCTTACGAGACTGAGGTTGTCCGCATGTGGTCTTGTGGCTTCGGGTTTTGATAAGTCGATGGGGGTGGTGATTGGCGACAATCCTCGAGTTATCAAGGGTTTCTTGGCTCGGGAGCCATTACTTTTAATCTTAGTACTACCTCATTGAGGGCTTATGATTTTAGGGTTTCCGACCTGGAGGTCACGTGGCCTTGAGTTTTCGGCGCCAGTCCCCGAGTGTTCGAGATGTTTTTGGCTCTGGAGTTGTTTTGTGATCTTAAGGTTGCCTCATTGAGAGCTTATGAGATTGGAGCTCCGACCTGGAGTCGCATTGTTCCGAGTTGTTGACGCCAGTCCCCGAGTGTTCGGGACATTTTTGACAGAGGAGCCATTTTTGCAAAAATACTGAGCTTCTTTGAAACGCAAAATGCTTTTCGAAAGTATTCTTTGATTGCTCGGTACAAGTATACATGTCTTTGTTGTTGAGGGCTCAATTATTCTATGCTGGCATGGTTCGTTCAACCGTTTGGCCCGGTACACTATTTTTCCTATCGAGACCCTATTCAGCATATCTTAGCTTCTCCGAGGAGGTGATCTTCCAGGGGGATGCCCCCCAGTATTCGAGGTTGATTGCAAGAGAAGCCTTGAATACTTGTTGAGTTTTCCTTAGGTAGCATATAGATGTTGCCTCATCAAAAACCTTGTCGGTAAAACCCTTCTTGGGATAAAAACCCGATCGAAGGAAAAGAGTGCAATGCACGCTTTTGAAACCCAAGGCCTTCAAGTGTGGAAACGCTTCAGCTATTTTGATTGGATACCTGCACTTACGTTAGTATAAGATGTAATTGAAAAAGGGAGGCGATTATACCTTAGTGCTGACGGCGCTTTGGCCCGTAATACGTTTCGATCGTTTGTTACGAGGATGCGGTATGGTCTTTTGCTTCATTCGATCGGACTTAGCCGAGGGTCTAGATCGCTTTCGCTATTTCACTTTTTGCTTATCCTTTGGCTCTTTCGAAGGTGGAGGTACTGGTGTCGGCGCTACATCATGTACTGCGAACACTTCTCCTTCCGCATGCTCTTTCTCGTAGACGGTTTTTATCCCATCCTTTGTTGGGAACTTCATCATTTGATGAATGGTTGATGACTGCTCTCATGCAGTGTTACCATGGCCTTCCGAGCAAGGCATTATATTTCATGTCTCCTTCGATGACATGGAATTTGGCATTTTGGGTTGTGCCGACCACATTGACTGCGAGAGTGATTCCCCTTTTGTTGTTTCGCTCGCCATGTTGAATCCGTTGAGGAATCGAGAGGTGGGCACAATTTGGTCAAGCAGCCCGAGCTGCTCTACCACCCTCGACCTGATAATGTTGGCCGAGCTACCTGGATCCACAAGTACACGTTTAATTTGAAATGTATTTACAAGGAAAGAGATTACCAGTGCGTCGTTGTGAGGTAGAGACAAGGTCTCGATGTCCTCGTCGCTGAATGTGAGAGCATCCTCGGGTATGTAACCCTGAGTTCACTTTTTTCTGGTGATGGATATTTTTGTTCTTCTGATCATGGGCTCATGTGGGGAATCGATGCCTCCCAAGATCATGTGGATGACATGATGTGGCTCATTTGTTTCGTTCTTCTTGGTCGCCTCTCTTTCCCGGAACTGGTTTTTGGCCTAGTCGTTGAGGAATGATGGCAATCTTTGGTTCTGTGCCCGTGCGTGTTGTGGAATTCACACACCAAGTTATGATTTCTTTGAGAAGGATCTGATTGTACAGGCCTTGGCCACCTAGTGTCTCTAATTTTACTGATGGCGAATATGATGTCCGAAACATCGACATTGAAGTTGTATTCTAACAAGTGGGGTGCCTCCGCCGGCCCTGTGCGCCTATCGAACCCGGCTCTGCTGACGAGTCCCCGAGGGTTCTGCACTCGGCCCGTTCTTTGATCACTCCGGGGTATGTCACGCCTCGGGGTGTTTCTCCTGTCTTTAGTGTATGGCTGGTACCTTTCCTTGTTTGGCTTCGGCTCCTTCGCCAGAAGCCTGCTTGGATATACCGAGTCCGAAGGGGCTCCTAGTTGGTCGTCTTCGACCCTGATCTTTGATTGGTATCAGTTGTGGACGTCCGACCAAGTCACGGCCGGGTATTCGACTAGGTTCTGTTTCAGCTATTTCGAAGCCACCAAGCTTCGTTCATTCAGACCTTGAGTGAAGGCCTGTACTGCCCAGTCGTCGGAGACCAGTGGTAGTTCCATTCGTTCCATTTGAAAGCGAGATACAAACTCTCGCAGCATTTCATTCTCCCTCTTCTTGATCTTGAAGACGTCAGACTTCCTTGTTGCTACTTTGATGGCACCAACATGTGCCTTTATGAAAGAATCTACCAGCATGGCAAATGAATCTATTGAGTTTGGGGCTAGGTTGTGATACCACATCATTGCCCCTTTAGAAAGTGTTTCTCTGAACTTCTTCAGTAGGACGGACTCGATCTCGTCGTCCTTTAGGTCATTGCCCTTCAGTGCACAAGTGTAAGTAGTAACATGCTCATTGGGGTCTAAGGTTCCGTTGTACTTTGGAAGGCCGGGCATTCGAACTTCTTTGGAATGGGTTTCGGAGCCGCTTCTTTTGGGAACAGCTTCTGCACGAA
Organism: Nicotiana attenuata; assembly: GCF_001879085.1. Taxonomy (NCBI): domain Eukaryota; kingdom Viridiplantae; phylum Streptophyta; class Magnoliopsida; order Solanales; family Solanaceae; genus Nicotiana; species Nicotiana attenuata. The sequence continues at coordinate 1,431,440 of NW_017670259.1, read as the reverse complement.
CTTTTTTGAATCCACACCTTTCAGGATCGGGGGTGCGCCTGAAATTTGGTCGACCCTGGAATTGTAGGTCTCGACCTTTTTGTCGTTGGCTTCTATCGTCTTCTCGCCCGACTCGATCCTCTTTGTGAGGTCCTCGAGCATCTTTACGATGGCGGGGTCGACTGCCGACCCGTTGTTGCTTGACCTCTTTGGTACCTGCTCTGCTAGGGGAGCCGTCCCCGGTGCTATCGTGCTGGGAGTTTTCTGGTGACTTTGCAGTCGAGCGATCGCCAGCTGTTGTGCCTGTAACATTTCAAAAATAACGTGAAGACTAACCTCTCTTTCTTCCCTAGCTGGGGTTTTTCGAGCTTCTTGGTGTATGCTCCTGTTGGTGTGGAAGCTTATTTCGACGTGTTGAGCGTTGCGCGAGACCACGTCTACGGGAATTGATTCTGGTGCATTCTCAGAGCTTTGTGGTGGCACACCAACACCTGGGACGCCAACACCATTTTCTCCATGGTCTTCAAGATTTATGTTTTCACGTGCGTTTACTGAGTTAGATATTTTGACCTGAAATCAAAGATCTTGGACAAGAAAAAGTGCGAAAGGTAACTTGCATTACGTAGTTAAACCAGCAAGATAATCATCACTATTATTTTTAGCCCCACGGTGGGTGCCAAACTGTTTACCTTGAAAATGGTAATTACAATTAGATTTGATTTTGTGGTTCTAAAAATACATTATCTATTTTTATGCTAGTTGTTTAGACAATAGTTGTTAAGTAAGAGATTCGAAAACGAGATAAGAGCTTGAAAACAAGGTGATAACCAAACCAATAGGCTGATAAGCGGGGCCTCTAGCTTGCTTATTCGGGGCCTCGAGGTCGAGTCCTATGCCCTGTCGTGGGCAGTTCATGGAGGGATTAACAGCTGTGATGGATTCGATGATGGCTCTTTATGATCAATGATAAGCAATAAATGAAGAACAATAAATAGAACACAATGAATATAAGCAATAAATGGGAGTAATGAGTTCAAGAGAATATGTTAAGTTGGAGAGCAGAGAGAATGTTTTTTATATTGAATATTGAGTATCAAATGTCTACAAAATGACAAGGATTCCCCTTTATATATGAGGGGGAACATAGTACAAAATTCATTAATTACAAAGATATGGGGCAGGTATAGCCACTTAATGCCCTGATACGGGTCAGAGCTAGCCCTCTAGACTTTGTCAGCTCTAGTCGTGCGCCTAGGGAACTTCCAACTTTTCTACCATAACCGTCGACTTGCACCGCCCCGAGGTTGGACACCGATGGCCCCTCGGGATAAATCTAGACCGTAATCTCGAGCCTTTGGAAAGATTGCTTACGAGGCGCTGTAATGGCCGAAAAATTGGACCCTCCGATTTTACCGCATACACCACTCCTTGGGAAAGGTTTAAGATTCAAATATTTCCTTTGTTTGATTGTCTTATTACTATTATTGGAATTGGATAATTATTAGTTGGCTTACCTAGCAGGTTGGGTTAGGTGCCATCACGACTAGTGGATTTTGGATCGTGACAGATTGGTATCAGAGCTCTAAGTTCATAGGTTCTCCAAGTCATAAGCAAGTGTGTAGTAGAGTCTTTTGGATTGGTATGATGACGTCCATACCTATCTTCAAGAGGCTACAGGACATTTAGGATATACTTCCAATCTTTCTTTCCTTATCGTGCGGCATTTATTTAGCTTGAAGTGTAACTCTTTGAATTCCTTCCCCACATTCGTATGCGCACATGAGCTCTCGGTATCAGCTGTGCATCGACGGCTTGTGATCCCATGGATGAGGTGTTAGATGTGATTTCAATATGCTGATGAAGGGCTAGTTTGGAGGACTTGAGGCCGGGTTTTAACTGTAGCTTGAGCACAAAGATGTTGATTGTGTGAGCACGTGCTTTTGGATTTATATGTCCGGTAGCGCCCCTATTAGTGGAATTTGTGGTTGGATGGCTACGTGATGAGTATGATGTGACTGCAAGAAGTGTTCTTATGGTTTGAATGTGACGAGCAGGGTTTGCCTGAGGTGTAGAAAGAACTATTTGGTGCTTGATTTCCATCTTGATTTGACGTATACTCTTGAGTTATGGGTGTGTTGAAGGATCTTTTCATGTTGTTTAGTTGGGGAATGAAGTAGATTTTCATGTCGTGATATGAGTTCAGACTCAGAAAGATTAAGTGGTTGCATAATAGTTATGACTATGGAAGGGTATAAGGAGATGTTATTTGAGGCAAAGCATGTAGGTTATCTCGTGCGGGGTGTCCTGAGGTTTGTGTGATCCCTATGTTATTTTGTAGCTAGTCCTCTTTTACCAGTGAATTATATCTAGTGCAATTTGAGCTTCGATTGCTTGTGGATGTTGGCTTGACTGTTACAATGGTGAATGTGAAAATTGCAGATGATCTGAGATATTAGATGGTTTGTGTTACATGAGCTTATGAAGGATTTAGTTGAATTTCAGTGTGGAATTTTGGCAGCAACAGAGTATGGGCATTGTACATTATCAGATGCTTTATTCCTTGGCTTTGCGCCAAGTGGGGGAATCTGTTATTGACGGGTTGATTGCACGGTTATGTGTTGTATTGGTTTCAGTTTAAGGTATATTGGTGAATTTGTTATGGCTTACAGAGGTTGAGGTTGAGATCGAGAATTACTCGACTATGGGAATTTCTTGATATGGGTTGTATTACACTCTATGGGTATATGGAAATCATGGAACGATTGTGTGGTTATTCGTGAAGGATGTAGTGTTCATGGAGTAAAAACCCAGTTGCTTAGAGGCGTGAATTACTCCTTGGGTGTTATTGTGCTAATGGGATACGGGTCATTCGGTTCGTTTAGTCGTTTGATTGAGATTTGGGTAGGGTGAAAGGCACTCGAGAATGGTTCTAATGGATTCAAGATTTAAATGTTGCAATTGAGAATTTTACGGATTTGTATATGGCTAGAATATGAGATTTAAGTTGGATGGTGTTGAGGCTTGTGGCATTTCTATTCCATTATGGATTCTATATTTCAATATCAAGAAGGCGAAGGGGAATGTTTTAGGTTCACATAAGGACTCTTCAGAGTAGGTGTTTGATTGTGGTGTTTTGGGTACTTAAGAGAGAGTGGGTGTTCACATAAGAGGGTATTCAGCGGCTTATGGGCCTTAGGGCAGTCTGGTTTTATGCTAGGGTCTCGTGTGGTGAGTTTTGGTTGCGTATTATGGTACTATGGCAAGGAAAAGTATCAACTTGAAGGCAATTCAGAAGGAACTGGAAGAATAGGACACTTGGAAGTAGGTTGGATCGGCATGGTAATGGGTATGATCGGTTCTTTGGGTTCTTATGATGTGGTGAGTGTCTACAGGTATATTATGGTGATACTCTTGGGTTTTGCCGGTTTGCTTAGCTTGATTAAGTTAAAAGGATTCAGTCGGTTTGGTTAAGTGCAAATGGGTTTCAAAGTAGTCTCGATGGTTTCTACCATAGTTCGAGGTATATATTTTTTGCCGGTATGTGGAACATGTGGCGTATTGAGAACTTCTCCTAGGTGGGATCAAACGGAAGGCTCTTGGCTAATTGAGTATGTAGTTGCTTGTGACTCAAAGTGGATTATGAATTTCTCGTATTTTTCATATGATGGCATGGTATGTGTGGTGTGTTGCGTGGGATTGAGATTTGAATGAGCAAGACTAGTTCACTTTTGAAGAGAAGGTCATAAAATTCTTAGGCAGAATGGACAGTTTCAGCTGACTAGGCAAACGATATTACTATTTGGCATGGTTTGATGATAGTGTACATTTTAGAAGGGGCAATGTGTTTGATTTATGGATACTGCATTGGTACCGCGACACTCTCCTGGTTGATCGACTGCTGATGTTCAAATTTTGCTTTGTGGCACGGAAAAATTATAGAGGTTTTCCTCTTGGGATGATCGTGTATTGGAGAAGTGTTAGGCATTTAGGCGGTGGAGTTGAGATCGGATATGGTGGTTTGTGGGTTCTATGGATTTGGAGACTTGGAGTTCTTATGAGTAGATTGTTTCGTGGTTGTGGACTGTGAAAATGTTGCCAAGGCTAGTCAGAGGGTAGTGTGTGTTGTGATTTAGTCTGTGGGCTTTCGGAGGGTTATTTATCTATTTGTGGATGCCTAGAGTTGATTTGGGGGTCCATTGGTTGGCCCCACACTTCTATTGTTGAGGGATGTGCCATTCGGTTGTGGTGGAGCTTATTCATGTTCTGAAATGATCAGTGAGTTACTCTTCTATTCTACGAGGAGTTGTGTGTCACGCCCCGACCTCGGGAGGCGCGACCGGCGCTCGATGGAGTGAACCCAACCGAGCAAGCCTTATCACACACTTCCTACCCCACTCTTTATGAATAAGTTAACCATGCGAGTTCATTTTATAATACAGGCTTAAACCATAGTTAAAGTTAATATCCAAGATTCCCATGAAGTTACAATTTATAGATAGCAGGAGTTTATAATTACAACATAGTTCGTGAACCCCACAACACCCATACATGACCCACACATATGTCTACGGAGCCTCTAAGGATACAAAAGACGAGTACGACAATGCCGGCAACAAGGCCCAGCTATACCTCAAAATGGAAATCCACAACAACAAAAGATATACAATACAACCCCTTGAAGGAGGAAGGGGCTCACCAAGGCTTTGAGAAGAAGGTAATCCGCTACGCGCGATCGGCACTATCCGCAATGGAGCCACCTACATTCATTTAAAAAATGTAGCGCCCCGGCAAAAAGGATGTTAGTACCATGGAATAGTACTAGTATGTATAACTAAACACCATTTTACTAGAAAGAACTATCAAGCAAGAACAAAGAAATGACAAGAGTAAATCAAAGGTTCTAACCAGTCACCACATCATCACATATATAAACCATATAATCTTGCATAAAATTTCCATAATTCAATTTGGGATGTTTCTTTCATATACTCATCACTGTTCTCAACACCACCGCTATCTTGAGCGAAGTCCGATCACGACCCGATCAGCTAGGTTGCCTCTTTTGAGACATATACCTCAGTCATCGTTTCATTTCCCTTTTCTCGAAGTTCAATATTTTGCACATCACCACCATGTGTGCGGCATGGTGTTCGATCACGGCCCGATCGGCTAGGCCGCCTTCCTATGCGTTATTCCTTTCTCATTATTCATCTCATTTGAATCTATATTTCACATAGATCACATCAATTCATTGGCGCTTAGGGCCACAGTTATCATATCATTCCCCTTTAAATGTTCATCTAGCAATTTTATGGCCATAGGCACATACAGAAGCAATTCAAGTTGCAAACATAAGTAGGTTTTCACATAGTTAGCACGACAATCTCAGTTTTTAATCTTAGCTTATAGCCCAGGCATGTCAATACGTGATTTGTATTCTTCACACATCTTTAAATATCAAGGATAGTTTGTTACACACGTTGAGGCACATTCTTCGTGTTGATATATATATATATATATATATATTACTGCAAACCAATTCATGTGAAATAACAATCGGTACATCAACAAGTTCTAGTCTTACCACATTTGCGTAGACGCCAACGGAGCTCAATTTCTAATCAAAGGGGGTTTTAGCCATACATACCTCAATATAGCTTTCCTTAATCCTTACAAATTCCGGAACTCTTAGCACTTCGATCTATTGTGTAAGAATTACAAATTGAACCAAGAATTAGAGACGAGATTGAAATTCTAGCTTGGTTCGAGCATATCATCAAACACTAAAGGTGCATTGTGATGTTAGGCCCTTTTTGTAAGGAATTTCTATCATTTTATACCCCAATTGCCTTCTTTTTAGTTTTCTACCTTCCAATATCCTATGGTGTGATATGCATGCAAGAATTTCATTCTTATACTCATAAATTACTTCACTACTGACCCCTTATAGCTAAGTTATAGAAATAAGTGCTGAGGTGATGAATCTTACCTCTTGGGAATGAAAATTCAGGTGTTTTCACTTGGTTTTCTTTAATGTTTTAGCAAGGCTCAAGGAGTAATTTGATGGGAGACACTTTCCCTCTCTAAGAACCTCTCTCTCTCTCTCTCTCTATAAAAGCCTCAGAAGATATGCTTAAAATGAGCTATAACACTGAATATATCGATAGGGGGTCAGGTTTAAAAATTAGAGAATTGGAGCCCCGGGTCAGGTTTGTGATCGCATTTGCGATCGCAAAGTGGAAATGCGGCCTGCAGAATGGACCGCAAAAGTGCTCCCAAAATCTGATCATTCTGTCTGGGTTTGCGGTAGAAATGCGGTCCGCATAATAGTTATACGATCGCATAATGGACCGCATTTTTTACCTCAAATTTGGCTAACACACTGACTCACTTTGCGATAGAAATGCGGTCCACATACTTGATTTGCGACCGCATTCCAGACAGCATAATAGCACTTTTCTGGAAAACTTTGATTCTTGATTTTTAAATGCTTAGCTCAGTACAAAGGGTTCGAATCGCGGCGCATATTCGTAACTTGGCACTACGAGCTTCTAAGTTTTGAGTAGGAGTTTTCACGGGGCCTTACATTGTGATTCATTGTTTATATGTACATATGGTCTGGTTCTATTTGAGCTTTATATCGAGATTTGAGCGGACGAGTATTTGGGTATCACATGATTGATTGCGCGTTAGCTATGTTCTTTCCAGATCGTGGTATTGTGTTATTTGCTCTCAATGGTTATGGTAATGCACTTTGGTACCTGATATCGAATTTTGCGTGGCCATTGATTTTGAGCAAGGCAGCTCGAGGTATATAATATGGACTAGTGTTTTGGGGTCACGCAATGTAGCAGAGTTATATTGAGGTATGATCCTTTGTGTTAGACTCGTGTGTTATGGTTCTGGGTGAGTGATGGGGTTCTTAGCATTGCGTTGTGTGGTACCCGTTGAGCTTGCGGGATAGTTCCCTCGTTTGAGTCATTTTCATGATTGAGTTCAGAATGTTGATATTGGGTGCGCGGATTGCACGGGTTATGGCTTTAGATGGTATTGATGTGTCATGTCTTAGAGTGGTCGTGTTGGAGGAGATGAGGTCATTGGACCTAGAATGGATACTATTGGAATTGATTACGGCATGGTTGGAAGATAATATCGAAAGTCCGCTAAGAAATTTGCTATAATTCCTGTCGGAGGAGAGGGAGCTCCATGACTTGTTGGTCTGATGAATGGTTATGAGTTTCTGCATGTTTCTTTCATCATTGGCAATATATAAAGGTATTAGGATGAGGCTTTGTCTGATAAGAGGTTTATTAGCGGCATTGGGTTATTTTGAGCAGCTACTGTAATTAGACATTATCGCTATGAGTATTTGAGTTTTGAGGTATAACATGTGATTACATATTGGTTCATAGTGAAAACGTGATACAACTTGTTCAGACTTATACAGTGTATAGATGCGAGGTGCTGATCTTATAGAAAGTCTAAATGTGGAAATTTGGTGGGCTAGGTTGAATCATGAAATTTCAGTTATGTTGTGTTATCAGACCTATATTGGATAGGGTGATGTGGGATCACCCCCCGAGTATGTGCATGGTAAGGTTATACAGTGATTTGTTGGCTTTTGGAACAACTCTAGGCACGTTCGAGGACGAATGTATGTTTAAGTGGGGGAGGATGTAACGACTCGTCCGGTCGTTTTGAGCATTTGCACTTTGCTCGGTTGCTTGAGGGCATGAGTAGCTCCGTATGATGCATTATGACTTGTGTGGACCGTCGGTTTGGTTTTCAAGTTATTCAGGATTGATTTGGAAGAATGATTCTGAGCTAGAGGCTTTAAAATTTGAAAGGTTTGACCAAGTTTTGACTTTTTGGTATTTGACCTCGGATACAATTTCTGATGGTTCGGTTAGCTCCGTTGGGTGATTTTGGACTTAGGAGCGCGTTCGGATTGTGATTTGGAGGTCCGTAGTAGAATTTGATTTGAAATGGCGAAACTTGGAATTTTGGGAAGTTTGATCGAGAGTGGAATTTTTTATATCGGGGTTGGATTCTGATTCTGGAAGTTGGAATAGGTTCGTAATGTCGAATGTGACTTGTGTGCAAAATTTGAGGTCAATCGGACTTGATTTGATAGGTTTCAGCATCAGTTGCGAAAGTTTGAAGTTTCAAAGTTCATTAATTTTGAATTGAGGTGTGATTCGTCATTTCGATGTTGTTATGCGTGTTTTGAGGCCTCGAGTAGGTCTGTGTTATGTTATTATACTTGTTGTATGTTTGGTGTGGTCCCGAGGGGCTCGAGTGAGTTTCGGACAGGTTTCGGACTATTTTCCCTCCATTATCCATTGTTGGTTCTGCAGAAACTGAGTATCTGGTTTCATTAATCGCGATCACGAGGTGTGGATCATGATCGTGTGGAGTTATTTTGAAGGCTAGGAGAAATTGTTCATCGCGTTCGTGAATCTTCAGACGCGATTGCGTAGACTACTGCAATTTGAGCATCACATTCGCGTAGAGTGTTTGGCTGAGCTGGGTAGTGTCCGCTTCTTCTTCGCGTTCGCGGTCCTTTGTACGCGATCGCGATTCATTGATTCGCTCCGTTATTATAAAGTACACTATTTCTAGGGTTTTGGCCATTTTTGCATTTTGGGATTGAGGCGATTCTTGAAGCAATTTTCACCATATGAATTGGTGTAAGTGTTCTCTACTCAGTTTTGATTATATTCCATGAATCTATCTTCATTTTTGGCAATTGGTTGATGAATTTTAAAGTGAAATTGGGGGTTTTGGCCTAGAGTTTCATAATATGGATTTTTGAGTTTTGAACATCGAATTTGAGTCAGAAAAGGGTGAAACTAGTATGGTTGGACTCGTAATCGAATGAGTTGTCAGATTTTGTGAGTTTTGACGAGTTCCGAGGTGCGGGCCCGGGTGTGAGTTTTGGCCGGATTTGGGATTTGAATTTGGATTCGGTCTTTATCATTTGTAATGGTTTTGCTTGGGCTTTATCTGATGTATTTGAGTTGTTATTGGCTAGTTTTTAGTCGTTCGGAGGTCGCTACGTGTGAGATGACATTCCTCGAGCGTCGTTGGGTCTGCTCGGCGTCTGGAATTGGCTTGTTTAAGATAAATAACTCTTCTAAACTTAGTGTTGAGGGTATGAAACTCCAAATTACGTGTTGTGTGACTAGTATTGAGGTGACGCACATGCTAGGTGACAGACGTGTGGACGTGCACTGTGTGAATTGTGATTTCATTGTTTCCATGGTACTATATAGTGGCCCTATTTTTGTTGACATTTATGTTTTCACCATGTGCTAAAGTAATTGAGCTGTCAATCATGCTAGATATCGTGTTTAGGCTTAATGCTGATATTGTTAGGACACATAGAGATCGTTGCTTGCTGTCATCTTACTGATTTCATTAATAGTTCATACTCAGTCATATTCATGCATTCATATCATATCTCAGTCTCAGTTGTTACTTATTGATACATCATATTATTGTTCCGGGTTAGTTTTCATGTCATTGTGAGCTTGTGGGTGAGACTGGAGAGATTGATGACTGAGTGAGGCCGAGAGCCTAATTATGAGTGATAGATATAGGATCGGGCTGCACGCCGCAGCGGTTATATTGATGATTATGTTAGCACTTGTGCTCCGGGAACCCCTCCGGAGTATGTAACACACCCCAGTGAGCTTGGATCATATTATTGAGCGATGGATTTCCCTGGACATGGATTTGTCTGGAGTACTTGACATCTAGAGATGGATTTCTCCACAGGGTTGGATTGCCCTTTTTCCTTGGTACTGGGTGACTTATAGTCTGTGTTGTATATGTTGAGGGATGGATTTTCCAGGGCCGTATGGGCCATATACAATACCGAGTGGTTGAGCATGATGAGTGAAAAGTGTGAGACAGAGAGATTGAGTAATCTGAGAGTGTGAGTACATGATTTATCTCTGAGATACATGGCATTGGCATGCATATATGACATACACGCATAGAGACGCATTTTCATCATGTTGTACGGTATCACGTCATTCATGACTTTTTACACACATTGATATGTGGTCATAGAGAGGTATCTCACACTTTCTACATCCGATAAAAAAATGAAACGTCTTATTTATTGTGAAAAGGTTTTTCAGAAAGATTTACAGTTTTCAAACTCTCTCATATTTTTCGACGATTTCGGAAAGGAACTTGAGTTTTAACTTATGTTCTTGAAAAACGAAACTATTTTCGGAAAATCTGTGAAAGAAAGCTGTGCATTTTATTTCTGAGCTATTCTCTTATTTATATGCTCTACGTTGTTATGAACTGCTATTGGCAATTGGTGTTGGACCCGACCTATATTCCAGCTCGTCATTGCTTTCAACCTAAGGTTAGGTTTGTTACTTATTGAGTACATGGGGTCGGTTGTACTCATACTACACTTCCTGCACATTGCATACAAATTTCGGATGTCGATGTTGCTGTGTTCGATGGGAGATGGATTGGAAGATGTACCCGCGTCCCTGTTGTAGCTGCATCTTGTTCATGGTAGCCTTAGGTTTACAAAACTCTTTTTATGTACTTTTCAAATAGAAGATGTATTTACTTCATTTCCCTTTGTAAATTCTATTCTTAGAAGCTCATGATTTGTGCTACCAGTCCTTGGGAAAGGTTTAAGATTGTTCATTTGTTTGATTGTCTTATTACTATTATTGGAAATAGATAATTATTAGTTGGCTTACCTAAAAGGTTGGGTTAGGTTCCATCACAACTAGTGGATTTTGGATCGTGACACGACATATATCATACATGTAGATCAGGCCAATACGACTCCAAACACGTGTTTTTGTTCTTTCAGTAATTCAACATTCTCCTCCAAAAATCTGAAGGATACCCTTTTAAATTTTTTGAAATAAGTCTCTTGTTTTCAACGACAAATGTTCATATAATCTTCAATGTTGTATATACTAGCGGCAACATGTTTTCACCCCCGAGCAACCTTATGTTGCATCTTTAAGAGGTATATCAATATTAAGAACACAATACTAAACATGACACCACAACTTTTTTGAAGGGTAAAGATACTTATATTATTAATAATACTAATAACACAACGACATCGTCTTAGGGAACGTGTCCCATAGAAATGTCGTTAGTACATAATTGTTCCATGCCACCTAGGGCATTATCATTGCCTAGAGAGGCCAAAATATTACATGCATTCAAACTACACGATCGGAAACTATTACTACCATCCTTATCCTTACAATACACATTTAGAGCAAAATTAGGAGGTTTGGCAAAGTAGCTAGATATATTATAACTAGGGTAATGTAGAAAAGAACATATAACCAACTTAAATAAGTAAATTATTTTTGCTGGTTCAAATGTTATTTAATCATTTCATATTTAAGTATTATGCTGAATAAAGACATACGTGAAACACACGTACATAGATACTAGTTAACTGAAAAGATCTCCTAAACCTAAAGAGGATCTAACATTCCTAACCGAAACTCTTCTGGTATATTAATTCGAAGTGCAAGGAGAAATTTAATACTCCACGAAACTTTCTTAGTACGGAAATTTTCCTACTCTTAAGTGAAAGTATTTGAAATTCCATAATTAAAGAAATTGAAAATTTTAAGTTTTATATATTAGGGAAATAATTAATGAGCTTAAATAGTAGTTAAATGATTTTTTTAAATGTTAGAAAAATAATGAAATAACTAATTTATCCAATGTAAACTCTATTTTAAAAGGGTCAAAAAGGCGAACGATATTCCGTTAAGGGCCTTCATGCTTTTAATATAATATAGATAAAAATATTATTTTAGTATTTATAAAATACTAAATTTAATCCATTATTTACCAAATTGCTTATAAAATATATATACACAAAAATAATTTGAATATCAATCTACTATCTCAACGATTTAAAATGCCCGAAGTGATAATAAATAGTAAAATAAACATATAATCAGGGTATACGTGATAAAATACTATATAAATAGCGCTTCACCAATACTTAAAATGTCACGACCCAATTTTCATCTCAGGTCGTGATGGCGCCCAACACCGTTGTCAGGTAAGCCAACGCGGAAATATTAGTGAATTCTTGTCTTCACTTAACTAAAACAGATACGGCCATTTCTTAATTTGAGGTTTAAAATGTGTGATAATAAGCAATATTCAGTAAAAATTATACAACCGAAAAGATAAGTCTACTAATGCGTGTGCCAAGACCTGGTGTCACAAGTTGTGGGCTACTAAATACACAAAATAATAGATCTATCCTACTGTCTGAAATAAAATAGACAGTCAAAAGTAAGAGAGACTCCATCAAGCTGCTGATCGGCACAGGAAGGGAAGCAGCTCACCGTGGTAGCCTCCGACTATGATCAGGGACGCGCACCGGTCTGGTAGCCATATGTACCTGCCTCAGAGCCTGTACAATTAAGTAGAGAAGCATAGCATGAGTACATAAACAATATGTACCCAGTAAGTATCTCGTCTAATCTCGAAGAAGTAAAGACGAGAGGTCGACTTGATATCTAATAGGGTCAAATAATATAATATGGTATTATGCTAGGCATGAAGGTCACAATTATATAACATTTGTAATAAGAATTACTAAGTCATGCCCTTAATGATATCACAGTTAGCCACTTACATTTCAAACCATTTAACAAGCAAGTCATTAATAATAATTCACATAGATATCATGCGCACATTATGCCGAGGTCGACGGCCCGATCCAACAGAAAAAAAATTGTGCACTGCCAGAGGGTCGAATGGCGTGGACCATAGATGCATCTATTTCTACCGAGGCGATCGGCCCGATCCACAAATATCAATTATCATCAAAAATTACATGAAGGCGCATTTATATTCAAATAACTCATACAAGTACTCACAATATATATGTTCACTTATGTTCATTTCCAATTTTCTAGCATATCCTAAATGATCACATTAGCAAGAAGACATATAAACATTTGCAAATATAGTATGATACGAGTCCTAAACTACCCGGACAATTAACATATTAGTAGCTATGCACGGAATCTCGTCACCTAGTGCATACATAGCCCCTGCATTTAGTAGCAAATTATACAATTATACTCCTATGGGGATAATTCCCTCTTACAAGGTTAGAAAGGAGACTGACCTCGCTCCAAAGTGTACTTCCAATACCAAGAACGAGCCCAAACTCTCAATTTGGAGCCGAATGATCCAAAACTAGTTAAACGAGGTAGGAACTAGTCAATACAAGCTCAAGAGTATGCATTTTAACCCAAGGATCAATATTATATGATTTCTAATGCATTTCATGACAATTTTTGTGGTTAAATCAAACTTTTATCAAAACCATAGGTTTTGCTCTAACCCTATGATTTTACCTAAATCTTTTTGTGTTAATCTACCTAAGACACAAGTATTAAACTAGGAATAGGTAGGATAAACTGACCTCAAGATGCTTGGTGAAAGTCTCTCTCAAGAGCTCCAAAATAGCCCAATGGTTGAGTGAAAAATGGCTAAAATGACTTAGAACCCATATTAAATGAAGCTCACTACTTCAGCGATTTCCGCATCTGCGGTAAGGGGACCGCATGTGCGGTCCTGCTTCTGCGAGAGGAAGGCCGCATCTGCAAAATTGGCCAAGCGAGCTGGGACCACTTCTGCGGTCTTGAAGCCGCTTCTGCGCAGCTACTTCTGCGGCTAAGGAGCCGCTTCTGCTGCTTTCGCCTGGCCGGCCCTGGGCCGCATCTGCGAGAGGGCGACCGCTTCTGCGGTCTCGCACCTGCGGCTAACCAACCGCAGGTGCATTATGATAGCAACCTGAAGCTTCAGCTCTTCTTAGAAATTCCAACTTCACTCGAGCCTCATCCAATTGACGCTAGGGACTCCCGGGCCCCGTCCGAACATACCGACAAGTTTAAAATCATGAAACAGACTGGCTCGAACCTTCGGAACGCCCGGAACAACGGTAAATCTAAGAATCACCCCCTAAAACCAATTGGATCAAACTTATGAACTTCAAGTTCTGAATTCAGTTCCAACGTGCCAAAACGCACTTATACTACTCGAATTGACACCAAATTTTGCGGGCAAGTCTTAAATGTTATATTGGACCTGTACCGGGCTCCGAAACCAACACACGAGCCCGATACCAACGTGATGAATTATTATTTAGTTTCTTTAAATCCTTAGAATTTCAGTTTAACAATTTCTAATAAAAATTCATTACTCGGGCTAGGGACCTCGGAATTCGATTCTGGGCATACGCCCTGGTCCCATATTTTCCTACGGAACCTCCAGGACCGTCAAAACACAAGTCCGGGTCCGTTTACCAGAAATATTGACCAAAGTCAAACTTAGCTTTTTAGGAAAATCTTAAGGAATCCAATGAGCTTATTTCAACCCAGACTCCTCTAAGTCCTGAACCAACAATCCCCGCAGGTCATAAATTAGTTAAAGCAAATGCGGGAAGCTTTATTTAGGGGAACGGGGTTCTAAAAAGAAAAACGACTGGTCGGTTCGTTACATTCTCCACCTCTTAAACAAATGTTTGTCCTCGAACGGACATAAAAAGTACCTGAGGTGCCGAATAAGTGTGGATATCTGCTCCGCATGTCCTCCTCGGACTCCAAGGTCGCCTCCTCGACTGGTTGGCCCCTCCACTAGACCTTCACCGCTGAAATCCTCTTGGATCCTAATTGGCGATCTTGTCTATCAACAATGGCAACTGGATCCTCCTCATAACCCAATCTCTCATCCAGCTGAATAGTACTGAAGTCTAACACATGGGACAAGTTGGCATGATACCTCCGAAGCATGGACACGTGGAATACTGGATGAACTCCCGATAAACTGGGGGGTAAAGCAAGCTCGTAAGCAACCTCCCCAACTCGCCTCAACACCTCAAATGGGACACTAAACCGTGGGCTCAGCTTGCCCTTCTTCCCGAACCTCATAACGCCCTTCATTGGCGAGACTTTCAAGAGGACCTTCTCGCCAACCATAAATGATACATCACGCGCCTTCTGATCCGCATAACTCTTCTGTCTGGACTAAGCTGTGCGGAGCCTCTCCTGAATCAACTTCACCTTGTCCGAGGCATCTTTCACTAGGTCTGTGATGTACAACTTAGCCTCACCAGGCTCAAACCACCCGATAGGAGAACGACATCGCCGTCCATACAAAGCCTCAAATGGAGCCATCTCGATGCTGGACTGGTAGTTGTTGTTGTATGCAAACTCTGTCAAAGGCAAGAACTGATCCCACTATCCTCCAAAGTCAATCACACATGCTCTAAGCATGTCCTCCAAGATCTGAACCGTCCGCTTCGACTGCCTGTCTGTCTGTGGATGAAATGTTGTACTAAGCTCCACACGGGTCCCCAACTCACTCTGAACAGCTCTCCAGAAATGGGAAGTGAACTGACGGCCTCTATCTGATATGATGAAAAATAGGCACACCGTGCAACCGGACTATCTCCTGAATGTAAATCTGAGCCAGCCTCTCTAAAGAGTAAGTAGTCACAATCAGAATAAAGTGTGCCGACTTGGTCAACCTGTCAACAATGACCCATACTGCATCAAACTTCCGCAAGGTCCGGGACAATCCTACTACGAAGTCCATAGTGATGCGCTGCCACTTCCACTCAAGAATGGGCATCTGCTGAAGTAGGCCGCCTGGCCTCTGGTGCTCATACTTGACCTGTTGTCAATTGAAATACTTCGCCACATACTCACTACGTCCTTCTTCATCCGTCGCCACCAATAATGATGCCTCAGTTCACGATACATCTTCATAGCACCTGGGTGTATAGAATACCGCGAACTATGTGCCTCCGCTAGAATCCTCTCCCTCAAGTCACCGACATTAGGAACACATAGGCGACCCTGGAGTCGCAGGACACTATCCTCACCAATAGAAACCTCCTTGGCACTACCCTGTAGCACCGTCTCTCTAAGAACTGCCAAATGCGGATCATCGAACTGCCGGGCCTTGATCTCTCCCAATAATGAAGACTGGGCAACAACACACACAAGGACTCGGCTGGGCTCTGAAATATCCAACCTCACAAGTCTGTTAGCCAAGGACTGAATGTCCAAAGCTAGTGGCCTCTCCTCCGCTGGAATGAATGCCAAGCTACCCATACTCTCTGTTTTCCTGATTAAGGCATCCGCGACCACATTTTCCTTGCCCGAATGATAAAGAATGGTGATGTCATAATCCTTCAATAATTCAAGCCATCTACACTGCCTCGGATTGAGATCCCTCTGCTTGAACAGATACTGCAAGCTGCGATGATCGGCATAAACCTCACATGGCGCCCCGTACAGATAATGCCTCCATATCTTAAGAGCATGGACAATCGTTGCCAACTCCAGATCGTGCATGTCACACCTTCTTTTTCGCTACACCTCGTAAGGGTGTAAAGGAGTTTTTCAAATTAAAGGACAACCGGAACGGGATTTATTATTAAGATTCAGAGTCGCCACTTGGGAGATTAATGGTGTCCGAAGTCACCGATTGAATCCCGAACCGAGGAAAATATGACCCTGTTAATAGTCCGCGAACCAGAAATCCGAGTAAGAAATTCTGTTAACCCGGGAGAAGGTGTTAGGCATTCCCTGGTTCCGTGGTTCTAGCACGGTCGCTCAACTGTTATATTTGGATTTATCTGATTTCAAAACATGTTTTAACTTATGTGCTTTTAAACCTTGAACCTCTTTATTATTATTTTTAACGAGAATTGCAACGTCGTGAAAACGTGTTTCGAACCACATCACATAAATGCACCCGTGGTTGTTGACACATTTCGACTTCGTTTAGATTTGGATTTGGGTCACATATATGCGCACCCGAGTTTAGGAATGTAATGTTATTAAAATACGCGCCTAAGGAGACTAACGCGTTATTATCTTTGGGGAAGGCCGTGAAATTCGCTAAACGGCCCGTCCCGAAATCTAAGTATTTTAACACAAATATTTATTGAGGGCCCCGCAATTTATGTATTTTTTGTTTTGGCGAGGCTCATCTCATTTATTATTTAAAAGGCAAACCTAAAAGCAACTATGATTCTCTATTTTTATTTGTCTCTAATAATAAAAGAAGAAGTCCTAACTAATTAATATGTTTGAAGGATCCCAAAATTCCAATATTTCGATTTCAGCAAATAGGCCCAGATTTAATTGCACAAGGCTGGACGGCCTGACCCCAACATCTAATGCCAATGCCACTTTTGGGCTTGTTAATACTTGATAGGCAGTTACATAGATTGACCCAAATTGAAGATTCAGTTATTAAGTGAATCAGCCAAACGTTGGGCCTGTCAGATAGTTTGTCAAATTGTATCACTACTTACTGTATTCAAAAATTACCCAGCAAATTGGTATATTAGTCCTTTAATAATGAAATCCGTTAATGTTCATTCAGCCATGGTTTTGAATTGCATCGTGACTCATCCAAGTTGATACACTAGAAAGAAGAGCCTAAATTCACACTTTGACCATATCTAATTGTCAAACAACTAATCTGCTGATATTAACTACTGCAATACAAAATTGTTTGAAATACACATTCAGCTTGAAATTAAAATTGAAACGGTCAATCACATACTGATCTCAAAATCAAAACCTGTTTACGATTTTTACACTTTTTACANCTAACCTCAACTATTTCTACTATGCTATAAATCTCAACAACTATAACATTCGAACTAATATGGCTTCAAGCAGATTGACACTAAGTTAATATGAGCACTATGACATTTCTTCAATAAACCAAACACATACTGATTCAGTCCAATCTACATCAGTTGAAGCTGGAAAATACCTGGAATGTGAACAAAATGGGAAGAAAGGGAAGTCAGCAGCAACAGATGATATACAACAATCAAAACCAGCAAACGGGAGTAATTTTGAACCAAAACAGCTTCACCAAAACTCAGGAACACACTACAGAAGTACAACACCAAATGATGGCCCCAAAATGACTCGATTGAACCCAAAAACCACTCGAAATAGAACCAATATACTTCAGGAAAGCTTCAGCAATTAGAAGAGATGAAGATCACTTCCTAAAACTCGAAATTAACCTATAAAATGCAAATAATAGTATTTTTTGATTTTCTACTGCATTTCTGTTTCTTTTTTGGATTTTTTTTTTGAAGATTTGGAGTTTGGATTTCAAATTTCAGATCTGAAACTTGTGGACAATGAGAGGGAATTTTTAGAGGCTCCAAACTTATTTTCTAAGGCAAGCAAGCTGCCTTTTATAGGCAAACTTCAGGGGGGGAAGCTTCTAGATTTCCCTCACACTTTTTTTCCTTTTTTATTTTAGATTTTACCCAAATAGTCCTCTATTTTCTGACTTGTGTTTCAAGTTATACTATAGATTTCCTGAAATGCTAAATTGAACCTCATTCTAGAGACTTCTAGGGAGTTCTAAATTCAGTTGTTATCCTATTCCCTAAGTAAACTACCCTTATTGCCCCTACCTTAGTCCTGAAATTATTAACCCAACCCCAGCCTTGTTAACTAACTAAACAACCATGGTTCAAGTAGTTATTTTGCAAATTAATCAGCTAGAATCAAATTCAAACATAACTCTTAAATCTAAACTACCTACTGATTTTCAGATTACCCACTACCATTAACCAATCAAACTAAGAAAACTGACAGCCACAGAATCAAATTGCAATGGGCAGACATATCAATCAAATTAAACTAATCGCCATTTACAACCCTAAAACACTAATTACAGATTAACACAAGAAAATATGCTACCAATTTTATTAATCAGAGAAACATAATGAAATTAAAAAGAACAAACTCCTGTTACTGATTATTAGAACCCAAAATAAGATGAAATGAACGACTGAAAATAAAGAGAAATAAACTTGACTACTGACCCAAACAAAACGACCATCCAAATCAATTAATCGAACCCAAACAGTCATGGTAGAGGAATTAACATAAGAAAAGAAAAATTGAAGAACTCACTGGTGATGGGTCTTCAACCATGCTGACCTTGAACCTTGATTTTCAATTAATGTTGCATGTCTATTTCGTCTAAAATAAACATGTAACATTAATTTAAAATCAGTTGGATCCTTAAAACCCCATAAACGGGCTAAGACCTCAAACCCTAGATCTGCAATTTACGAGGCTCTTCTTAGATTTGAGGGATTTTGGCTTGGGACTCAGGATGAAGGGGTCACGGAGGCTATAGGGTGCGATTTTGGGGATGATTTGAGGTGGCGCCGCCACCAGAGACCTAAGGCGGCGGCTAGGGTTCTTGGCTTCAAACTCAAATTCGACGAATTCAAGGCATGTTCGAAAGAACTTGACTGTGGATTAAGGGTGTGGAGAGTGAGGAGACACTAGGGTGTTCGTGCGGTGGTGAACGGAGCCGGTGCCGCCACCAGAGGCGAAAAGGATTTTAGGGCGGTGCTAGGGTTTTGGGGTTGGGTTCCTGATGAATGGGAATGATGGAGACGATGAGGAGGGGGGGTGAGGGATTCGGACACTTATATAGCGACAACATCGTTAGTTCTCGTCCATTGGATGAAGGAGAATCAACGGACGTGATTAACCTTGACGAAACGAGGTCGTTTTGGTGGGGGTGTGGGACTAGACCGGTGACACTCTGGCTTGGACTAACTGGTCAGGGCTTGGGTCAAATGGTTGTGATTTAACTTGGGCCAAGCGAAATCTAAAATGGCCCAATTCCGGGTATTTTCTTAAGACAACCTTTCCTCTCTTTTTTTTTTTAAAAAAAAATTGTTTTCACATTTTCTTTTATTTATTTTCTGATTTTTTGAAATGCTAAATCAAAACTCAAAAAATAAATTGACACTAAAAAATTATATTTTCTAATTTCCAAATACCCTAATTTCTAATTAAACGCAAACCAAGACAATTAAGAGTATAAATGCCAAAAGAACCATTTTCGTTATTTTCTACTAACTAATCCTAAAATGTGAAATTAAATCCTAAATGCAAAAACCAAATATATTTTTTCATATTTTTCGTGCACAACGAAAATGCAATCAATTACCACAAAATGTCCCAAACATCCACAAAATTGTAAAAATAATAAAAGTAAAATATTTATGTTTTTGTTTTGAATTTCTGGGAATAATTCATATAGGACAAAAATCACGTGCTTACAGTGCACAGGATAATTTTTCTCATGAATCTTCAGCTAACGGGAGGCATATGCAATAACTCGTCCCTCCTGCATCAATACACAACCCAAGACAACGCGTGAAGCATCGCAATATACCGTATACATCCCTGAACTGGAAGGCAACACAAGGACTGGTGCTGTAGTCAAAGTTGTCTTGAGCTTCTGAAAGCTGACCTCACAATCATTAGTCCAAACTGTGAGGACCACCCTTCTGGGTCAATCTGGTCAGAGGTGATGCAATAGATGAAAAGCCCTGCACGAATCGCCTGTATTAACCTGCTAACCCCAGGAAACTCCTTATCTCGGTCACTAAAGTAGGACGTGGCCAACTCTGAACTGCCTCAACCTTCTTGGGATCCACCTTAATACCCTCTCCTGACACAATATGCCCCAAGAATGCCACTGACTCTAGCCAGAACTCACACTTGGAGAACTTAGCATATAGCTTCCGCTCTCGAAAGGTCTGAAGCACTACTCTCAAATGCTGCTCGTGCTCCCCCAGGCTACGGGAGTATATCAGGATGTCGTCAATGTAGACGATGACAAAGGAATCAATATAAGGCCTGAACACTCTGTTCATCAAGTCCATAAATGCTGCTGAGGCATTAGTCAAGCCAAAGGACATCAACAGAAACTCATAATGGCCATATCTCGACCGAAATGCAGTCTTCGAAACATCCGAGTCCCGAATCTTAAACTGATGGTACCCTGACCTCAAGTCAATCTTAGAGAACACCCTAGCACCCTGCAACTGGTCGAACAAATCATCAATGCGCGGCAACGGGTACTTATTCTTGATGGTAGCCTTGTTCAACTAGCGGTAGTCAATGCACATCCGCATAGTCCCATCCTTCTTCTTCACAAATAACACTGGTGCACCCCAAGGTGATACACTGGGTCTAACAAACCCCTTTGCTAGCAACTCTTCAAGTTGCTCCTTCAACTCATTCGGAGCCATACGGTACGGTGGGATAGATATAGGCCGGGTGCCTGGGGCCAAATCAATACAGAAATCAATATCACGATCCGGTGGCATTCCAGGAAGATCAGAAGGAAACACATCAGCGAACTCCCAAACTACTGGAACTGAATCAATTGTCGGAGACTCTGCGGTGGTGTGCCGAACATAAGCGAAACAAGCCAAACACCCCTTCTTGACTATATGTCGAGCCTTCAGGAAAGAGATAACCCGACTAGATGTATCAGCTGTGGAACCCTTCCACTCCAACCTTGGCAACCCTGGCAATGCTAAGGTAACAGTCTTGGCATGGAAATCTAGGACGGCATGATACGGAGATAACCAATCTATGCCCAGGATGATCTCAAAGTTGATCATATCAAGCAACAGGAGATCTGCTCTAGTCCCAAAACCATAGAATGTGACCACACAGGACTGGTAGATCCGATCCACGACCACAGAATCGCCCACAAGAGTGGACACATGAACAGGAGTGCCCAAGGGCTCAGGAGCAATAACCAGAAGACGAGCAAACAGAGATGACACATATGAATAGGTAGACCCTGGATCAAATAATACCGAAGAATCTCTAACGCAGACGAAAATAATACCTGTGATGACGGCATCTGAGGCCAATGCATCTAGCCTAGCCGGAAGGGCATGGCTGGAGCGCCGGCTGGCTGGCCCCCACCTGACTGAGCAGTACCTGGCTAACCTCTCCCTGCCTGGCCTTCACCTCTAGGACGGCCCCTACCAGTCTGCCCTCCACCTCTAGGCGGCTGGGCAGCCGGTGCTGAATCATAGGCTGCTGACCTTGCTGTACTGCCTTGCCCCGAAGCCTGGGGCAGTATCTCCTCATATGACCAAGGTCTTCGCACTCAAAACAACCCCACGGTGCGGCGACCTACTGCCCTGATGGCCTATAGACCCATTAGAAGAAGCCTGAATAGCCGGTGGACGGTATAAACTCTCAGGCATGGCACTGAAATAGGAATCAGAAGAACCCTGGGGACCTGAGTACCCACTGGAGGAACCCTGAATCGCTGGTGGGCGGTAAGAACTCTCAGGTATGGCATTGAAATAGGGGCGCGTTGGAGTACCCCGAGCAGGTGGTGGTGCTGAATATGGGGTCCTGCTGGGCTGGCCCCTCCCAAACTGACCTCTACCCCTAGCCGGGGCACCTCTGAACTCTTCGGAGAATCTAGCCCTCTTATCCTGCTGCATCTTCTCCCTACCCTTCAGACGGTAGCCCTCAATCCTCCGAGCAGTCTCCACTACTAACCGATAGGGAGTCCCCGTCTCGACCTCTCGGCCCATGTTAGCCCTGATGCCAGAATGCAACCCTGCAACAAACTTCAGCACCCTCTCTGCGTCAGTAGGAAGTATCATCAGTGCATGGCGGGATAACTCAGAAAACCTCGCCTCATAATCGATCACGGACATCTAACCCTGCTCAAGCTGCTCAAACTGATACCGCAGCTCTTCCCTCTCAGATGGTGGAATATACCTGTCCAAAAATAACTGCGTGAACTGACCCCAAGTGATAAGAGGAAAACTTATGGGTCTGCCAAGAACATAAGACTGCCACCATCTATAGGCCCTGCCCTCCAGCTGAAAAGTAGTGAAGTCAACCCCATGCGACTGCAATATCCTCATGTTGTGCAGTCTGTCCCTGCACATGTTGATATCCAATTTTTCCCTATATATTTTTAATGTACAAAATACTTTCGAAAGAGCATGTGCATACATATATAAGTATGTCCAAATGATTTACTATTTTTTCCTTAATTTTTAAAGATTTTTTAATCAATTTATTGCCCCATTTTATTCCTAAAAACCCAATAATTATTCCCAAAATTATCATTTTAGTGATTCATTTATTGGATTTTCATATTTATACTAAAATGTGGCTAATATAATTTTTGCATATTCTTACAAGGTCATTTAGTATTTTTAAAGTTAAATTGTATGTAATTAATA